>NC_057935.1:73119258-73198164 GCF_018555375.3 Anguilla rostrata | reverse complement strand
GCAGAGCAGCTGGAACAGCTACCCAAACCTGTGAAATGAGCATTAGGGGTGGACTGTGGCAGCCAGGATGGCAGGCCTGTGCTCAGTCCCTACATCAGCTGAGTGGGCCTTACCTGGAGCAGGGAAGCAGCTCTTTACAGGAAAGTCTGTTCTGCTCTCACCCACAGGGTTGTGCAGCACACAGGTGTAGATTGCATCAGAGCTCTCTGCTGCCTCTATCTTCAGCTGGGACCCTGGCTGGGGCTCTATGGCAAGCCCCTCCCACCTGTACTGAGTGCTTGGTCTGTTGCCCCCAGAGCACAGCAGGGTTACTGAGGGGCCGTTCACTTGGCAGGTGACTGCTGGTTTACCTACAGCATCTACATGGAGAACAAAGGCTTGTGACCTCACAGCTAACTTTAGCATTGTCTTTCATGGATAAACACATCTGACCCACATGATCGAGTGATATAAAGCTCTTTTTTACTGAAACACTAGCGTATGACTGCAGGGTCTCACATGCTATTCACTCCCATATCCTTGTGGTTACAGACCAACTTCCCCTCCCACACCTGCACACAAATCCCATACAGGTATGCTATTTTTCTGGGATAGACCAACCTGTTATACAGGTTACAGGTGTGTGAGATGAACCTGTGTGACTCTCAGAGAGCAGATGCACAGACTTTTAGTGACTCAGTTCAGCTGAGCTGTTGATCAAATGTCTTTTTTTAACCCTGTTGTCGGATCATCTAGTCTTTAGATTCTGATCTTTGAGAAACAGACATTATCATTTATATGACCATGGGATTGTATCCGTTTTCTCTCCCTGCTCTCCACTCCACTAACATGAAAGGGAACGTCCATGGGGCAATGAAGCCATGTTACAGGTCTTATCTCTGCGTTTTGGTTTTTGGACTGTGATCTTGGTTTCCTGGGGCATGTTTGGGAGAACTGGCCGTGGTTTGGTTTTTTCACTCATTTCCTCTGTGACTAACTTGTCCATGTCGGTAACATTGTGTTTTCTTTTCTTTAAGGTAGCAGAACCTCGTCTTTATCATATGTGAATCTTTGTTGTAACTTAATGAATTTCTTCATTTTAATCTGGTTCTGAGGTGTCCATTTGACAAAGGTTGATCCAACAGATTTCTCTGCCTATCAATGAATTTGCCAATTTAATTAATTATTGATACTTTGATAATCCATCCATCCATTATTTATACCCGCTAATCCTGAGCTGGGTTGCGGGGGGTGCTGGAGCGTATCCCAGCATGCATTGGGCAAGAGGCAGGAATACACCCTGGACACACACCATTCACTCACACACCCATTTCTATGGCCAATTTAGAGTCTCCAATTAGCCTACCTGCAGGTCTTTGGACTGTGGGAGGAAACCCACATGGACATGGGGAGAACATGCAAACTTCACACAGAAAGGCCCCAAGCCAAGATTCAAAAACCACAACCTTACTGCTGTGAGACGACAGTGCTACCCACTACACCACCGTGCCGCCCCATCTTTGATAATAAGAAGAAATTCAAGTTACCAAATGTATTTTATATGTAGGATACGTGAGGGGTTTTAACTGTTGATGCACTTGTGTTCGGTATTCAGAGTGCCGGATGTCAATCGAGGGTTTTAACTGTTAAAACTGCTGGATTCAGAAAATGAAACATATTTCACTTAATCTTCACTTTGCCAACACAGCAGTTTTTACATCAGAAGTCAAAATCAAAGTTAAGTGCTACACATCTGTTACAACAAAAAAAATCAGTTGTATGTGGTAGAATATGTGGTATATGTGTTTGTAGTAGAAATGAGTGATCTAAATTGAAGAAAGTCTCTCTCTGGACTGTGAAGTCAGAGAAAAGTCTTTCCAACGGTAATTCCTGTTATGTCTCTGCCAGTGTGTGTGTGTGTGTGTGTGTGTGTGTGTATGCATGTGTTTGTGTGTCTGTGTGTCTGTGTGTTGGCCAGAGCGTGTAGCAGTAGTAAAAAGCAGACTGTGGCAGTCAGGATGGCAGGCCTGTGCTCAGTCCCTACATCAGCTGAGTGGGCCTTACCTGGAGCAGGGAAGCAGCTCTTTACAGGAAAGTCTGTCCTGCTCTCACCCACAGGGTTGTGCAGCACACAGGTGTAGATTGCATCAGAGCTCTCTGCTGCCTCTATCTTCAGCTGGGACCCTGGCTGGGGCTCTATGGCAGGCCCCTCCCACCTGTACTGAGAGCTTGGTCTGTCGCCCCCAGAGCACAGCAGGGTTACTGAGGGGCCGTTCACTTGGCAGGTGACTGCTGGTTTACCTACACCATCTACATGGAGAACAAAGGCTTGTGACCTCACAGCTAATTTTAGCATTGTCTTTCATGGATTAACACACCTGACCCACATGATTGATTAATATAAAGCGCTTTTTTACTGAAACACTTATGGTTGAGAACTCTGTGAAACTATAACTTTTGTGCCATTTAGCGATATTCACACCCCTAACCGTGTGGTTACAGACCGACTTGTGAAGCACTTTGAAATAATGTAAAATGCCATGCTTCTACCTGCTTTGACAGACAAACATTTTTTTATTGCCCCACAAAATGGTTGAAAGTGTATTTCAGTAGACAATGTATATATTTTTTATAACATACAGCTAAATTTTTTGGATGAAAGCCCACAATTAACTGGGATTTGGTCATTCAGTAGAAGCAAACTCACCAAACACTTTCACCGTCTGACGATATTCCACCAGAGTTCCCTTGATCTGCAGCTCACCAACATACTCCCCACTGTCAGCCTCTGTGAGACGTGTGAGGGTCAGGGCTCCCGTTGTGAGGTCCAGGATTGTCCGTCCTTTAAACTGCCTGTATTCAACCACCTCCTTCTGGTCAAATTCAACCACCTTATGATTATTCCACCTCCACAAAATTTCCTCCAGGGGACCCTGAACTCTAGGCTGTAGTGTGAAGTTCCCGTTAGACTGGGCAATGATCTCAGGCGTGACATCACCTGCAAGAAAGCCAGAGGCATTGATGTGGATGATTAACTGGATTTACTGAGTGCATGATGTGAAGCGCAGTAAGTCTTTTAGAATGAATGAATTTTTCACTTATTTTTTAAAAATATAGAAACCATAGCCTAGGTACATTTTTCTAAAGAAAATGTTAACAGAAAGTGTCTTAGTAAGGTGCTGGGCCAACAGAAGCCATCAGGACAGCTTCAGTGTGCCTTGGCATAGATTCTACACATCTCTGGAACTTTATTGGAGGGATAGAACACTATTCTTCCAAAAGATATGCCCTCATTTGGTGTTTTGGTGATGGTGGGCGAGAGCACGGTCTGACACGTTGGTCCAGAATCTCCCATTGGTGTTTAATTGAGTTCAGACACACATCTTCTCCTTGGCTTACAAAAAGAACTAATTTACTGGACAGTAATTAGTTTCGTGTGAAGAAATTTTGGAGCTTAACAGTATTAGTTTTGAATGGACTTCAATGGGGAAACCTGCTTTTCGGTACCAGACTTACTAAACTGCAATACCTCGAGTAACCACTGGAGTCTATAAACAGAGAATGACCATCTCTGGTCCCCTGCCTTCTCTTCGCATCGCCTCTTACTTCTGAGGGCGTTCCTTTTATGTTCGCTTTCGTTTTTTAACGAATTTATTTTAACGCGATTATTCATGTGGGCCAGTTTAAACCTTTTTGAAAACGTTTTCAGCCTCTGAAGTTTGCATTTGTTGTTTTGACGTCAGCACTAAAGACAGGTGTTATCACTTGGCGTCATGGATGATGAACTCTGGATGGATGACGAGCCTGTGTGCAGCAGCTGTGTTTCTGGTTTTTACACTTAGTAGTTATAATAATATTCTAATTACCGGACAGAAGGCTATTAATTCAGTCTCCAAGACAAATTATTTAGGCTAATGCAGGGGGTTGGGGCACACTGATATCCGTCTGTTCCCGTTTACTACAATAACTGACCGAGAATATGACAGTACAAACTCAATTAAGATGCAAATAATTTTACAAGCCTACGTGAACGGAATCTTATAAACCTACAGACACAGACAGTATCTCAATACTTCCCTTCTGTCAACATTTAACATTCTAAACGTAAAATATTAGGGTAGCTGAAATATAAAGTCTCATTAAAGTCTTTCACATTTTTTCACCTGTCTCAAGCCGCTTATGTGTATTGTCTTTGTCCTGATAAATCATTGACTCGCGCTGCAGATTCTGATACCTGATATCATAGTATCCCATATTTAAATTTGGACAAAATGTAGGCTATATTTAGTATGGCGTCTACATAGCCCAAATGTCTCTAAAATTTCCCCACTCGTAGAGTACACTAGAATATAATTCACGGGTAGAAAGTCCCACAGTAATGTCGGAAACTCACTGAAACAATCAAATGCAAAACACGTAGGATCGCTCAACACTGTCCGCCGCGATCGCGGTCATGGGCTCTTCCTCAGGCAGAAATCACTCAGGATTATATTAACCGCTACAGGCGCAGCGCGGTTGAACAGCGGAGTTAAACGTATTTTTTGAGTCTACTGCACAATAATTTAGCATATTAGCAAGATAGTTAAACGTGTAACCTGTGAAAAAAAGGTTATCACTTGGAAACCATACTACGAAAGACTAACAGAAGCGAGTTACAGTTCTTACCGAATATGAAGTTCGCGAGGATAAAAAATAACGGCGTAGTGATTCTGAAGCGTGTGTCTGCCATTGCTCGTCTTCATACAGGCGCATCTCCGGTGGCGGGCCTGATGTGAAAGTGAAAGCTTACTTGCGGGTTGGTAATCCCGGTTTTTCCCAACGGTTATTTACTACTAGCATGCTATCCGGGATGGGGGCGATCATGCAGTTTTGTATTTCTTGACAAATAGGTATGGCGAGAAACATACGGCCATGTACACATGCGCTCTTACAAGGAGGAAACAAAACAAACAAACAGGCACTGAACAATTTGGGATTACAAAAAGCAAGACATAATAACATTTGGACTTACACATTAACTGAGAAGCAATGATAGAAGGTACTTAAAAAAAAAACAGAATTAAAGAAAGCATTGTGGTAACATATTACAGTATGATTTTAGGGGCATGAATAGGATGGAGAAGTTACATGAGTGCTCATGAGGATGTGAGTTAAGCATTTATATGTAGTACATTATAAAGTGCTTTCATTTAAGGACGTTTTGGGGAGTGTGAGGGGGTGAAAGGAGTGTGTGGAATGAATGTGTGGAATATTACAATCATATTAGTCATAATGAATAAATAAATACTGTTCTGCTACCCAACTGGTCTAAAAAAAATTCAAAGTCAACTGCAAGTCATCACAGCATACTACTAGCAAGTAATCCCCTTAACCTGTATTTAAGGCAGTCATGTTTGGTATGGTTATCTTCTAAAATTCATAACGAAGATCATGGAATAAAGTGTATCTGATTATCTTGTACAGCTATATGATTATCCAACCTGATCTAATTTGGCAAATATTTTACTGAACCAATTGAAATCCACCCCCGATGGGAAGGGTGAAAGTGATATGGTGTGTCCTCCAAACAGCCAATGGCAGCGCAGACCTCAAACAGCCAATGACAGCTTAGACCTCCAAAACACCTGGCCACGGAGTTTAGCTAGACCACACCAGGGGCTGGGGCGTCTTCTCTTTCTTTTCTCTATTTTTCCCCTTCGTACCCGAGCCTTGGTGAACGGAGATTTTTTGGAATGCTACGGTAGCCGCGGTGTCTCTGCTGGATAAGCCTGAACAGCTGTGCTGTTGGACCCGCTCTGGGACCGTGTGTCTACACCATGAAGTACTGACGGGTTCGTGTGTGGGGGAGTCCGTGGGGGAGTCAGAAAAGTAAAAATACTGAAACTATAGCTGCTACTAGCCAAGACAAGTTCACACAGACATGTACATACACACACACACACACACACACACACACACAGCGCAATAAAGTTTCAGTTCTTTAAATGATCTCCTATTTTCTTGGTCTTAGGAGCTTCTATTCCTGTGTCTGGACTTGTGACTCTGTACTGGAGCTGGTGCTAGATGGGGGGGGGGGGGGGGGTGATTTCAGGGGGTGGAGAGGAGAGGGGCTGGGCGGGGGACTGTGGAAGGTCTCCTCTTCAATTTCAGTTTTGGGTGGAGCAGTAGGTGGAGACACAGGAGTGCTGAACGGGACAGTGCCAGAGGAGGGGTGTTTAGAGTTCCCCCCCTCAGTCTCCACTCCTCTCTCTTCAGAAGATTTAGTGATTCTGTGGAAAAATGAAATAAAATATTAAATTTGATGTAAAGCAGGTGACTGACTGGCAGGTTACCTGCTGCTTCTCTGTACTTACCTGTCTGACTCTCCTGTGAAATTCCAGCACTCCCATCAGTCCCTTCGTGCTGCTCAGTCAGGACAAAGGGACTACAGAACAAGGATAAGGACTACAGAAATCAGGACAGAGGCGCTTCCTAAAAACAAAGAAAAACAGAGCATGTTAGAAAAATATAAAAGACAAAGCTCAACCATTTTGATCTGACTATTGAAAGATGTATATAAATATATTTCTGTGTGTATATATTTCTGACTTTAGAAGATGATTTATTTAGCTCCCTGTGTTAATGAAATGGCAGTTAATTTGAAGTTGACTGGTTGCTCAGCAACAGCTGTCTCAGCTGACAGTGCTGGGGATGATTGGGGTCAGTAGTAATCAATGTGCCTCAGTCATGTTTCAGAGACTGTGGGGTAGATGGGGCAACTGAGCATTTAACCCCTAGTAGGACCCCGACAGTACCGTAAACAGGGCCTATACCCAGTACTCTATGCTGTAGACCAGAGGGTGAAATTCACAGGATAGCACAGAAAATTCAACAGAGGCTGGTAACCACAGGAGAACAGCAGAACATGAACAAATTGTAAATTAAGCAAGTGGAAAAAAATTGTGCTTAACTCAAGGTAAAAACTCTGGTTAAAACCCTTAGTCTACAGACCTGCATTGCAACTGGAACAGCTACCCAAACCTGTGAAATGAAGATTAGGGTGGACTACATAACAACTGAAACAGCTACCCAAACCTGTGAAATGAGCATTAGGGATGGACTACATAACAACTGGAACAGCTACCCAAACCTGTGAAATGAGCACTAGGGGTGGACTACATAACAACTGGAACAGCTACCCAAACCTGTGAAATGAGCATTAGGGGTGGACTGTGGCAGCTAGGATGGCAGGCCTGTGCTCAGTCCCTACATCAGCTGAGTGGGCCTTACCTGGAGCAGGGAAGCAGCTCTTTACAGGAAAGTCTGTTCTGCTCTCACCCACAGGGTTGTGCAGCACACAGGTGTAGACTGCATCAGAGCTCTCTGCTGCCTCTATCTTCAGCTGGGACCCTGGCTGGGGCTCTATGGCAGGCCCCTCTCACCTGTACTGAGTGCTTGGTCTGTCGCCCCCAGAGCACAGCAGGGTTACTGAGGAGCCGTTCACTTGGCAGGTGACTGCTGGTTTACCTACAGCATCTACATGGAGAACAAAGGCTTGTGACCTCACAGCTAACTTTAGCATTGTCTTTCATGGATTAACACACCTGACCCACATGATCGAGTGATATAAAGCGCTTTTTTACTGAAACACTAGGGTATGACTGTAGGGTCTCACATGCTATTCACTCCCATATCCTTCTGGTCACAGATTGTGAGAAACTACTTAAAACATGCAAATTCACCGTCATTGTACCTCTGGGATCGAACCGAAAGTCGAGGCCAAGGTCGCAAATTACATGAGCATGTGTGAGGCCCGGTCCACACCGCTTACCTCACGTGTGCCTGACGGTCGCGGAAACTCTTGCTTTTCATTTCGGCGCCCATATTAACAGGTTAGAGCAGCCTCACAGCCTGCGTGAGACGCGCGTCTGAGGCGCGGCTCGAGCCTCGCTGCAGCGGCGCGTCATCTAGAGTTTCGGCGTGGAGCCTATTTTTCATGTGTGAGGCGCGCGGTTCGCAGCAAAAATAGACAGTGAAAAGATCTGTTGATAGTCATATTGACATCATACCAGCAACATTACATAACTGACACCATTCATTATAGTTTTAATGTCTAGGTTATATCTGAATATGTCACAGACCTGAAAAAAAATGTGAAGAGGGATGGCTGTATATTTTTTATTTATTTTTATTATTATTATTCACTTTTTTTTACAATTGAGCACACGCTTCTTAACCTTTTTCTGTCTAAACTAAATATAAATTAAATTTATAATGAAATGAAATCAAACATTCTATTATTGATGGCCATTATCAAAGGCAAACTCAATGTAGAAAGATAGGGCTGGCAGTAGCAGCGCCGCAGCAGCAACGCTGGCGGTGTGGACACGCACATGCGTGCGAGCCGCAGCAGTTCAGCGAGGTAGCCGTCATGCACACGTGAGGTAAGCGGTGTGGCCCAGGCGTAAGAATTTAAAATGGAACTTCTTTTGGTCATTGTGTAAGAATGGGTTGTTACATACTTGCTCCTGTTTGTTTGCCTCGCGTCTTTAAAGGTAAGTACGAGTTATCTTGTTTCTCGAAGCGGATACTTTTTGTTATTTACCGCTGCGGTTATTGATAAATGCATTTTGTGTTATTAACGAAATTCTCTACTTTTGTGTTTATTTTAATTTATTTATATATCAACGCGTCAGAATTTATAAGTGCAACTGTCACGACTTAGTTCTTGCACATGTGTATTTCATAGCTTGTGATTTTGTGTAGATAGGTTGGTTTGCCATCACTCTGTTAGAACTTATTTGATTGTTTTAAGTTGTAAATCTGATACGGCGGCAGACGCCCTTTCATTTAGCCTACTATTGCGTGTTGGCTGACTCTTTGATTTGTAAATTACTGAGCATTTATATCACTGTTAAACATACTGTATACATAGCTTCAATTAAATAGTTGAATATTCACATTTTGTTTAGCATTTGGTTGTTTATTCGCTGTGATATTGAATGAATGAATGAATAAGTTATTGATTGTTAGAATACGCACATGTTCCGGTCCGCCGTTTCAGCGTGCTGGTTAATACTAGCCTATTGTTTATAAATGCTAAAGTTCATTTCTTCGCATTCTGTCATTCATCTATATACTTTATTTTATTCTGTAAAATATTGAATATGATTTGAAAACCAGTGAATATATTGTAAAAGTGTTTTTTTCTGCTTGTTTATTTAGGTCCATGGTATAGCTACAAATTAACATGGTGTAAATTTAAACGTGGGTCAAATTTTTTATTGGTGGATTTAAATGCTCTAATTTGAACTGCCCTCAACACAGCCCAGCTTCCCCTACCACACATGCTCACACCTCCCATACAGGTGTGCTGTTTTTCTGGGATATACCAACTTGTTAAGTAGGTTACAGGTGTGTGAGATGACCCTGTGTCACTCACAGAGCAGGTTACAGGTGTGTGAGATTAACCTGTGTCACTCACAGAGAGCAGGTTACAGGTGTGTGAGATGACCCTGTGTCACTCACACAGAGCAGGTTACAGGTGTGTGAGATGACCTGTGTGACTCACAGAGAGCAGGTTACAGGTGTGAGATATGAACCTGTGTGACTCTCAGAGAGCAGGTTACAGGTGTGTGAGATGAACCTGTGTGACTCACACAGAGCAGGTTTCAGGTGTGTGAGATGACCTGTGTGACTCAGAGAGCAGGTTTCAGGTGTGTGAGATGAACCTGTGTGACTGACAGAGAGCAGATTCACAGACTGCATCTGCTTTTCATTCCAGATTTTCAGTGACTCAGTTCAGGTGAGAATTTCAGTGACCTACAAAACGATTTACGATGTATTTCAGCTGCAACCATATAATTTGTTTTCACAGCATATGGCTAGATCTCTGTGATGAAAACTCACATTAGACTTTTTCAGCAGGAGCTTGATGACAGCAACTTTATCTGGGTTGGGTTCACAACCAGAGGATCAGTTAAAGATGTTTAGCATAGGTACACATTACATTCCATTACAGGCATTTAGCAGACGCTCTTATCCAGAGCGAAATACACACCTTTAACGTAGCATTTACACTGCATCCATTTATACAGCTGGATATATACTGAAGCAATTCCGGTTAAGTACCCTCCTCAAGGGTACATCGGCAGTGTCCTACCCAGGAATTGAACCCATTACCTTTCGGTTACAAGCCCAGTTCCTTACCCACTGTGCTACACTGTATGCCCAATACTGGTGGAAGTTCCAAAATTTGGGCCATTCTGTAGAAGCAAACTCACCACTTTTACCATCTGACGATAGTACACCAGCTCTCCCCTGATCTGCAGCTCACCAACATACTCCCCACTGTCAGCCTCTGTGAGACGTGTGAGGGTCAGGACTCCCGTTGAGAGGTCCAGGGTCGTCCGTCCTTTAAACTGTCCGTAGTCAACCATTTAGCTGTAGTGTGAAGTTCCCATTAGACTGGACAATCATCTCAGGCGTGACATCACCTGCAAGAAAGTATATTAATAAAAATCATGAGCAATTTTTTTTACTCTAATCTGAGCTAACAGGTTAGCAAGTATACAGATACAGTAAATGAAGTTAGAGAAATGATCAGAAGTTCCTTTGCTGGCACTAGTCCAGGACACATATATAACCCATTCATGGAATTTTATGGCTCATTATTTTGCTCAGGGAAATGCTTTATTTATTTTTGTGACCTAAATGTAATGTGACAGGGGGCCTCCTTTAAATTGCAGTAATCAGATATTGATTTTACAAACATAAATACTGAGCACTCAAAAAAATCTGAAGAAAACCTGCGTCTGCACTGTCCAAAGAAGCTGGCTGAAAGGTGTCACACACCCACAAACTGCTGCAGTTTCCAGGTAACTCCTCGTGTTGTGATTTACTTTGCACTGTGATTCTAAGCAAGCGCTTTTCCAAAGCAATGCTACCCATATTTTGCTACATTTGTTCAATGGACTAGTGCCACTTTTCTCCTCTTGCATATCATCTGATATTTGGTCTTTAAATGTTGTGCCACATCAAAGATACAAATCTATAAATCTCCAAGTGTATATAAAATGGCATCACTTTAATCAGTGGATCACTGACAGATCTCCCCTTGCACTCTTCTCCACTGAAGCAGCAGGGCAGGGAGGAGCCTAATTTGTCCTTTGGATCCTGTAAGAAACCCCGTCCACACGCAGCGGAAGTATCTGAGTGGTGAAGGAACGCGTGCAGTCTCACTTGGTGCTACTAGAACAGGAGTAATTTAATGATATCTCTTATCTGACTCCATAATAATGTTTTAACATTTCCTCTGTGCCAACAGTTATGCATAGACTGAGGAGACCGCTTTCCGCCAGTAGCGTGGCTCTATACCGATCGCTGTCTATCATGGTAGGCGTGGACGTGCCTCTGGCTTGCGTAGCCTGCATAAATCCTGCTACAACACTAGTGTATAAGCAAGTGACTACGGGGTGCCGATGTCCTGAGTTCTGTGTGTATGTTAGGACCTTAAAACTACTAGGTGTGCAGATGTAAAATTCAAAGAGGAATGCCAGGTCAAAATGAAGGTAGTTTATTGTACAGTGTGTTCAATAGTGGCAATATACAATAGTGCAAAGGCGTGTGTATAGTGAGATGGCTATATGCATATGATGCCTAGGAGACCATGTCGACTAGTCTCCCTGAACCATTCCATGTTTCCCCTTATATACCCAAAAGATAAAATCAAAACACCAAATCATCAAATGAAGACTCAATCATGACTGAACAGGACATCGATGATCCTGCGTACACTATCTCTGTAAGCATACCGCACCGGGTCCACCTTTGCATCTGGCTGGGCGCCGACCCATAGGTACCAAGATTTAGTCAGTACCCAGCACCCAGCACCCAGCACCCACCATCCACCACCCAGCACCAAAGACACCAACTTCTTCTGCATGTCATCAGCTTTCTAACGATACAAAGCATGATTAGACTTTATTATGGAGACCCAAAGGTTTACATAACGCTGATCGAGTAGGATGTTTTCAGCACTGTCTCTCACACCAGCCGACTCCCTCTCAGCACAGTAAACAGTCTATTTCACTCTGAGGGTCTGTTTTACTCTGAGGCAGACTTCTGTGAGCTGCCCTACAGTCCACTACCAGCCAAATTACTAAAGGAACTGTGACTGGTATGGAGCTCGCCTGTGCTTAACCTCGTTAGCTGGCCTTGTTAGCCTCTGGTTTTGTACCCAACTCCTTGACAGTTTAGCTTCTGTCATCAAGCCCCCTGTGCAAAAGCCTAATTTTAAACCCTAAAATCCTAACAAATTACAGACCTACCTCCATTCTCCTCTTCTAAAATACTTGAGAAGGCTGCAGTGTAGTGACCTCTGGGTTAAATTCACTTTGCAAACATCAAGTTTAAATTGAATTTTAAACGACACACCCCATTTTACCCATGATCTGCCCATTACTAATGTTTTAAAGAACAACGTTAGGATGTGAAGCCTGAGTTGACGGATACCGACAGCCTACAGACGCAGCTAGCAGCTGCTCATCCCTCCTGTCTACACCCACCGTTCTAAATTTAACATAGGGCCTATATTACACTAGGTGAAATAAAATAAAAACGTCTCGTTTAAGTGTTTTACGCCCATGTTGCTGTAGCCTAATCGGTCTCAATCTGTTTACCTATGATGGCAAGTCGTTCTGACAAATCATTAACTCGCGGAGCGGTTTCTGTTTCCGGATATCATGTATGTGGCAACATGTATGTTTACTGTGTCGTTTACATGCAGTTCGTGTCTCTGTAAATGTGTTCACTCGTTGAGCGTTCGCCAGAATATAGGCCTAATATAAAATAAAAAAATAAAATAAAAAACCTATTCACAGCTATAAAGTTCCATGGTACTATCCGAAACTCTATAACAAGGTCAAAGCTTCCACTCATAACAGGTAGGGTCGCTCAACACTGTCCGCAGCGTCCGCGGTCAGAGGCTCTTCCTCGGGCAGAAATCACTCAGGATTCTAACGGCTCTGACGCCGGGCACCCACCGCACGCGTCGCGTATGCGTCGCGTAAACAGCAGGGCGAAGCAGCACGGCGCGACGCGTAGGGTGTCTCCACTGGTTCCGTTTGTGTCGCGCAAAGGCTTGCTTAAAGCTCTATATTCCTAGTAGCTCTCACAGTCTGCATTGGGCTTACATCGTGTATTTCACGTTTGTTCAGGACTGTTGATTATGGGTTAAGTGAATACTTTGGTGAGAGACCTTTTTCAGTTTGTTAATTTGTTAATATTTCGTTAACTCGTAAATACGTGAGAAAGTAAACGCTTTCAAGAATTACTATAAACTTAAATCGCAACGTAGCCTGCATAACAATCAATCTCAAACTGTATTAATTTATTTGCTTGGTTAACAAGCGTGCCAATTTCATGAAGAATATGTAATGATCATAATAATAATAAATAATCCGTAATCAACCATTGGGAATTCCCGTGTTGTCTTGTCATTCACGTCAAAACATTTATAGGATCATATTTAGTAAAATCAGCTAATCATGAAAAAGACAGTAACAGTTTAATCTTGAAGAGATATGAACACCACAACGCCATGAACACCGGAAGCTTTGAAGTACATGTGCGATAGGCTACGTCTTTCTGTGGTGTATTTTCAAATTTACCCCACCCCTCCGCAAAATAAGACAGCGAAACTAAGTTTGCCTTTTCCCCAGGTTCCAGTTATTTATTTATTTATTTTTACAAAACGATAAGGCTTGTATTTTTTTTGGTGCTTATAAAATATCTGGGAGGTAACTAGGGACACACCCCCAGTAATATAAGAATGAAATATAAATCAGAGCATGTATAACTAGCATTTTAGAGCATATTTCTGTGTATAAACAGGCCATCGTGACGCGCGACAAGCCGAAAAAATAGAACTGAAGCGAAAAACTACGCTTCAGTTCGCTTGTGTCGCGCGAGCTTCGCAGCCGGTACGCGACGCGTTCGCATCTGGTGGAGACGACGTCGCCCGCTGCCGTTGTAATAACAGTACTTCAACTACGCTTCAGTTACGCGCGTAATACGCGCGTAGTGCGCTCGCGGCCGATACGCGTGCGGTGGGTGCCCGGCTTAACTGTAAAAGAGCAGTGCGTGGAACAGAGCGGAGTTCAGCGAATTCGGCTCGTGGTTTACAGCCCATGTCGTTATTTTAGTTTATATAGATTAATTTGGCACATGAACTAGATAATTAAATGTGTTAAAAAGGTTCTGACGTAAAACACACAGAACGGATAATTACCGAAACGATTTAGGAAAACAGTTCTCACCAAATTTGAAGTTCGCGAAGATAAATAACGCCGTTGTGATTCTGAAGTGCTTCTCTGCCATTGCTCACCTTCATAGTGGACTTTGGATTCATGAACACACCTTAGTGGGAAGTACCGAATGAGAAAGTGAAAGCGCGTTGTCCACAGCCCTTATTTGTTATAGCCGTGTAAATAGCAGAAGAATCCAAATAATATCCACAACAAGCCCAATACTTAACAGCGCCTGTTTAATATTTGCATTGAAAAATTGGAATGTATTGTAACATAAAGGCAAACTTAAATAAGTCAATAAATAAATACACTCTATTATATGTTACAATGAAGATCATAGGGTATTTGATACACGTTGAATCAAAATAAAAATCAAGCGCTTTTAAAGCGCTTTGTAAAGCGCTTTTTCTATTATTAATATTTGTCAAACTGCATGGTTTCAGATCTTTAGACAAAACGTAATTTTAGACTAATGGAAGCTGAGTAAAAACAAAAAAATATTTTTAAAAATGATTTCATTTATTTAATGAAAACTGTTTCAAACACCCATATCACCCATGTGAGAGGAATTGCTCCCTTAGTTATTCAATCAACCAATTAACCAAATTTAATTGAGAATCAGATTCAGCTGATTGAACACAGCCAGGCTTGATTGCAGCCAGCCCTGTTGAATCTAAACTCACATTGAACCTTACCATCAGAGTGAAGTAGTCACCACAAAGTTTCTGCAAGCACACTATGCCACAATCAAAGGAAATTCCAAAGAGATGAGAAACAAGACTAGGAAATCTAGTATATGGCTGGACCTAACACACGTGATTCGGCAGACCAATGGTGTAACTTCATCACTCAGTCACTCAGTCAGTCACAGACATCCGCGTTTGTAGGGCTGGTCCCGCTGTTGCGGTCCACTCCAGCCAAGAAGTTTTTGAAATATCAGTCTGAAAAGGGTTACAAAGCCCTTTCTAAGACTCTGGGACTTCGCCTAAATACAAGGAGAGCCATATCTCCAAATGGGGAACCCTTGGAACACTGGTGAATCTTCCCAGGGGTGACCAGCTGGCCAAAATTTCTCCAAGGGTGCAATGACAACTCATTAAGGAAGATCCCAGAAGAACATCCAAAGAACTGCAGGCCTCTCTAGCCTCAGCTAAGGTCAGTGTTCATGACTTCACAATAAGACAGAGACTGGGCAATAATGGGATTCATGGGAGAGGAGCAAGGCTGAAGCCACTGCTAACCAAGAGAGACATCAGTGTTGGTCTCACATTTGCAAAATAATGCACCTGGATAATATCCAAGCTTTTTGGGATAATGTTTTATGGGCAGCTCAGTCAAAAGGGGAACCTTTTGGACGACAAGGGTCCCATTATGTGTGGCCTAAAGTAAATACAGCATTTCATAGTCAGATCATCATACCAACAGCCAAACATGATGATGGTAGTGTGATGGTGCGTGGATAATTTGCTGCCTTGGGACCTGGACGACTTGCCATTATTTAAGAAACATGAATTTTACTCTATACCAGAAAATATTTAAGGAGAATGACCAGTCATCTGTTTGTGAGCTGAAGCTGAAGCATAATTGCGTTGTGCAGCAAGACAATGATACACAACATAAAATAAAATCCACATCTGCATGGCTGAAAAGAAAATTTACATTTTTGGAGTGGCCTTGTCAAAGTTTTGACTTGAACTAAATAGAGATTTTGTGGCAGGAGCTAAAATAAGCAGTTCATGCTCGAAAACAATTTGTCCTCAATTAAAGCAGTTCTGCAAGGAAGAGTGAGCAAAAAATTCCTCCACAGAAATTTGAGTGATATCAAGACTGATATCGAATTATAGAAAGTGGTTTTAGTTATTGCTGCTAGTTGTGGTGCGACTAGTTATTAAGTTTAAAGTGGCAATTACTTTTTCACATGGATGATAGGGGTGTTCGGTAACTTTTTTCATTAAATAAATGAAATAATTTAAATGTGTTTTGTGTTTACTCAGGTTCCCTATGTCTAATACTATAATTTGGCTTAATATCTGCAACCATTCTGTGTGAAAAATATGCATTAATAAAGACAATGAGGTTGCTGGACTTTTAAGTGAGAAAAATGAAATATACTATTTCTTATGGTGGGCATGCTCCAAAATGTTCACAGACCTCCAAAAACAGTGCTTCACTTGAACACCCAAGCCACCCATTGTGCATCCAAGAACTATAAACACTAGCACACACACGCACACAGACACACACGCATATGCGCACGCGCGCACACATGCAGACACACACACGCAGACAAACACACATGGTTAAATTTCCAGGCACATTTAGGTTGTAGTTTAGGCCTGTAATGTTATGACCGCAGCGCCCATGTTTGGTCTTCAGTTAAAATCTGAATAGCATTTACAGTACGTCACCACTAGATGGGAGTGTTGGGCAAAGATTGGCACTTAGCAGCTGTGCAGTTTGATTTTAAAAAAAAAAGAAAAACCTCCGCGTGAAAACTGCCACTGCACGATACAGCATTCTGGAGCAGTCTTGACTGTGCATAGTGATAATAAGTGCAGTGAAAGTCAAAAACCACACATTAAAAAAGCATCTGCTTTATCTGAATAAAAACATTGAATTTATTTGTATTGAAACATGTATTTGCTATTTCATGTTTGATTTTAGGTGGGTTTGAACAAATCAGTTGCTGTTTACATTATATATTACTCCATTTTAGACATGGACTCAAAATCAATGCATTCCTTGTGACCCAATTCACAGGCATTGTTTGGTTTATACCCCTTGCTTCTCTTGTCAAAGCCTATCTCCTGTCTGTTTTAACTGCAGCCCTGTCTCAATCTCTCTGACTCTGACTGGACTCCATGTGTTTGTGATCTATGAGCCAGATGTGAGCATCATCCTGAATGCAGCAATCCTGTTCTGCCTCTAGCATGTATTAGAGGAACAATCATGTGGAGAAACAATCATATCTCCAGTGGAAAGATATTCGGCTCACACTGGAAGGTATTCGGCTCCTTAGAACCTTCTCATCTGCATGAGGGGGCTGTGGTGTGGAGCTGCGTGAGGGGGCTGTGGTGTGGAGCTGCATGAGGGAGCTGTGGTGTGGAGCTGCATGAGGGGGCTGTAGTGTGGAGCTGCGTGAGGGGGCTGTGGTTCGGAGCTGCATGAGGGGGCTGTGGTTCGGAGCTGCATGAGGGGGCTGTGGTTCAAAGCTGCATGAGGGGGCTGTGGTATGGGGCTCCACACACCTGCCAGGTTCTCAGGGGTGCAGCAGTGTCCACTATTTTCACTAAGCAGGAGTGATGAGGGCTTGCGTATTACAGTGAGATTTAAATTACTGCTTGCTGAAATCCACTGGTCAGTGAGACGACATCGATGAGTGAAGGTGCTCGTCACAGCACTAATCTGGCCTGTGTGCAGGGCCTACTGAAGTTAGATAGCGCTGTGTTCTGCAGCTGGGATGTACAGAGGATGGCAAGACTGAGCGGAGGGTCTTTGGGCTTTATGTGGTCAAAAGGCATGAAATACAGGTAGGGTTGTGTTACAACTGGCTCCCCTATTGGTCAGATGGAATAGACTCTCCATACAGTGTATACCTACTGTACATAAGATTAACAAAGTACATTTCAAATAGATAACAATACAAAACAGGGCATGGAATATTATAGAATGAATAAAAATAAAATAATAATGATATAAGACCAATAATGATTCAATTTAATAGAAAATACAATACCCACAATAACAAACGATTTATTTTTAACTGGTTCTGCTAATACATAGATTCATTTCTTCATAATTGTGGGCTTCAGTATATAAAAATGACAGGGGCTGCACTGGTGCACATCACACACTATAATCTACAGATCATGAAAGAGAAATGAGAAGGATTAGCACAGAAACACCTCCATAGCTGGCCAAAAGGAGTTAAACACAGAACAGAACACAGTGGTGGGGTGTGGCAGCAATACGACTGGCTCCCCTGATAAAAAAGTGAAAATAAATTATAGCTGCTGCTGCTAGCCAAAAAAAAAAAAGTATAGCACGAGTTAGCTAGATTAGATAACAGACTTTCATCAGGAGTTTATCAACTATTTACATGGAAATTAGACACCAAAATATTGCAGGAATTACAATTACCCGCTCGCCTGCGTCTCTCCCTCCTGTGTGCTCTGGGACAGTCCTGCTAAGCGGTGTTAAAGGGGTTTAGGGGCTGTACCGCAGGGGTTCTTCGGGGCTTTACGGGGGACTTCACCGAATTGTTCAGTGAATCCTCTCTTAATGTCTTATCTTTTTTTCCCTAGAAGTGTGTAGTTGCTCGGATTTGAGGCCTGATGTAATGCTCAAGGGTTTAAGGGTGTTTTAGGGGCTATAGAGGTTTAGGGGTTTTATAGGGGCTGTAGGGTTTCGGGGGCTTTTCTGGGAGGGACTTCACCCCTCTGTCCTGTGACTCCGTCCTCTCCTTTCTCCCTATTCCTCTGCCTCAGAGGTGCTGTTGGGCTCCAGATTTGGGCCTGATGTTGGGCTTTCCTCTGAACAGCAGGACCCCTCACTCGCCCCAGTGTGAGGGGGGGAACGGGCCGTGGTGTCTGGGAGTCCCTGGACTGGATCAGCTGTGCTTAATGGCTCAGTGGCGGACACTTAGATTTTCCTTTTGCTGATCTGGGGTTTTATATCCTGATCTGAATCTGTTTTGAGACACTTGTCCCCTCCCCTCCTGCCCCACTGGCTGAGCTCCGCCCCATCACTACCTCCATCCTGCCCCTCCCCTCTCTCTCTCTGCCTCTGGGCTCCTGCTCTCTGATTGGCTCAGTCTCATCAGTTTGATTCTGCTGCGCTCTCTTCTGTTTCTCCTCCTGGTCCTGATTCTGTACTGGAGCTGGTGCTGGGAAAGGGGGGGGAATTAGGTGGGATGGAGGGAGCTATGGGGAGGGAGCTCCTCCATTTCTGTTTTGGGTGGAGCAGCAGGTGGAGACCAGGAGCGCTGAACGGGACAGTGCTAGAGGAGGGGTGTTTAGAGTCCCCCCCCTGTGTCTCCACTCCTCTCTCTTCAGAATCTTCAGCCTGATTTAGTGATTCTGTGGAGAAATGAAATAAAATATTAAATCTGATGTAAAGCAGGTGACTGACAGGCAGGTTACCTGCTGCTTCTCTGTACTTACCTGTCTGACTGTCCTGCGAAATTCCAGCACTCCCATCAGGGCCCTTGTGCTGCCTCATCAGTGCTGACCTTCAGATGCCTCTTCATGGGCTCTACTCTACTGAGCTGGGTCTCAGCCTCCAATCTGCCTTGCTGAGAAACAGAGGAATATATCCCCACTCCTCTTTTCTGCCTACCTGATTGGTCACCACAAACCTGTGCCTGCTTTTAGTTTTTTTTAGACTACTGTTAGTAATTCTATGGCGAAAGTGACTTCTTATTTGGTCTGTATCATTTCCGTGGTGAAATATCACCTTGCTGTACTCCCAAAGGTGTCCTATCTCTCCTTTCTCTCAGAATCTTCCCCTGCTTTAGTTTCTCTGGATGATCAACAACATAACAAATCAACACAGTGACTGACTGCAGTTACCCTGCTCTCTGACTACCTACAGACTCCCCCAGGAACCAGCACTCAGTCCTTGCTGCTCAGTCAGTGCTGTCTTCTGATGCTCATCCAGGTCTTACCTGGCTCTCAGGTTCATACCAGCTTACTCTGTCCGAACACTTCCTGCAGAAACAGAGGAAATAAGGTTGTGTGTGCTGAGTACAGTACAAATGCAAGGAGGCTCACAGGTGAATATCTGATCCTGCTTTACATCAAGGCCAGGATTCAATCCCCATTCGTCCTAACTGCTCACACAGAATAATGCAAGGGATATTTTTTAAAAAACATCTTAACCAATACAGTTTAATAAATTCTACATATTCACCCTGAATTAATCTTTCTACAGAGAAATGAAATAGATCTACCTAAATAAATCTACCTGTAAATGTATCTGAGCAGCAAGAGCACCTGCACACAAGAGAATGAGCAGGAGCAGCTGCCTGAGTCTCTCACTGAGAATGTTACCTGCTGCTTCTCTGTACTTACCTGTCTGACTCTCCTGTGAAATTCCAGCACACTCATTAGGTGTTTTGTGGGCTGCCCCCCCATCGGTGTTTGGACCCCATCTCAGAATATTCTCCTCTTCCTCTGAGCTGTTGTGGAGCTCCTGGGTTGGATCTGCTGTAGGGTTCTCAGCTCCTCCCCCTCCTGCCCCACTGGGCTGAGCCCAGCCCCCATCACTACCTCCATCCTGCCCCCCCCTCTTCTCTCTCTGCCTCTGGGCTCCTGCTGTCTGATTGGCTCCAGTCTCATCAGTAGATTCTGCTGCTGCTGCTTTTCCTGTTTCCGCTTCCTGGTCCTGATTCTGTACTGGAGCTGGTGCTGGATGGGGGGGGGGAGAATTAGGGGGGTGGGGAAGAGAGGGGCTGGATTCTGGAGGGTGGATTGTCTCCTCTTCATTTCCTGTTTTGGGTGGAGCAGCAGGTGGAGACTCAGGAGCGCTGAACGGGACAGTGCCAGAGGAGGGGTGTTTAGAGTTCCCCCTCTCAGTCTCCACTCCTTTCTCTTCAGAATCTTCACCCCAATTTAGTGATTCTGTGGAGAAATGAAATTAAATATTAAATATGATGTAAAGCAGGTGACTGACTGGCAGGTTACCTGCTGCTTCTCTGTACTTACCTGTCTGACTCTCCTCCTGTGAAATTCCAGCACTCTCATCAGTCCCTTTGTGCTGCTCAGTCAGTGCTGTCTTCTGATGCTCATCATGGGTCTTATCTGGGCTCCACCCACTTTCAATAAACTTTACTCTATCCTGAACTTTTACTGTAGAAACAGAGGAAATAAGGCTGTGTGTGCTGAGTACAGTACAAATGCAAAGAGGCTCACAGGTGAATCTGATCCTGCTTTACATCAAGGCCAGGATTCAATCCCCATGTTTCCTCACTGTTCACACACAATAATGCATGTAATGCAGTTATATTTAGTCTTCACCTTCACAATTTGGAAAATTCAAAGTAAACGTTTAAATTTCAAATTTAATTCATGGCTTGAAAAATGTCCACAATGTTTTATGGGTATTTCGCAATTTATTTCCTTTCCTGAACTGACTGAACTGCAGGGTAATTGATCCCAACCCTGAAACAGAGGCATTTCAGTACTGCTGTTTCATTATGAGACACGTTTCTGTTCAGCGCAGAGTTAATTCTGCCTTACCTGGAGTTTCCTCAATGTTTTCAGGGTCTGCTGGAAATAGCTGTTGTCCTTCTATTTCAAAAGAAATGTTTCACAGATTTAGTTTATTATCTAGTTTTACCAGCAGCACGCCTACATCTGAAGTTTATGAATATGAATACATCTGATTGTAATACATTTGTCATTGAGTACTGTATAGGCATACATTGTATAGATGTTAATGTTTTGGAGGAAACCTGCAGCTGCAGTGTTTTAAGTTCGGAGATAAAGTACCAGAGGGAGTGATGTCATCACCTGCAGCTCTAAGGCCAGAGTGAATAACACTGTTCTACAGCTCACCATTTACTGCAGCTTCAGAGTCTCTCTCTCTCAGTCTTGTCTTTTCGACAATATAAGATATGAAATATTATTCATTACTCATCGTGCATCACAGTAGTATCATCATAGTCATCACCATCATTTCTACAGCTTACCCCCAGATTGAGCTTCCATGTCCTCTTCATTTTGTCTTCCTACAATGTAAAACATGATTTTTATTATTATTAGTCCTGGGTGTAGTAGAGCTAATGTATGAGCTTTCAGTCCCACAGTATTGGAGAGCTTGTTGCTCATTTTATGGAGACAACAGGAGTGCAGCCCTACTGAATCCAGTCCTGAGTAACTGCTCCAGAAACAGCAGGATCTGCATATGAATGCGTTTATTAATATCATTTCATGTGTTATTTGAAAAGACTCTTACTTTTGTAGAATTTCTTGTAGTAAAATAAAAGTAATCCCACAATGATGAAGATGAGGAGGAGGACAAGGACTACAGAAATCACGACAGAGGCGCTTCCTAAAAACAAAGAAAAACAGAGCATGTTAGAAAAATATAAAGGACAAACTTCACCATTTTGATCTGACTATTGAAAGATGTATATAAATATATTTTTGTGTGTATGTATTTCTGACTTTAGAAGATGATTTATTTAGTTCCCTGTGTTAATGAAATGGCAGTTAATGTGAAGTTGACTGGTTGCTCAGCAACAGCTGTCTCAGCTGACAGTGCTGGGGATGATTGGGGTCAGTAATAATCAATGTGCCTCAGTCATGTTTCAGAGACTGTGGGGTAGATGGGGAAACTGAGCATTTAACCCCTAGTAGGACCCCGACAGTACCGTAAACAGGGTCTTTACCCAGTACTCTATGATGTAGACCAGAGGGTGAAATTTGGGTTGAAGTCCCATGGAATTCACAGGATAGCACAGAAAAATAAACAGAGGCTGGTAACCCCAGGAGAACAGCAGAACATGAACAAATTGTAAATTGAGCAAGTGGAAAAAAATTGCAGTGTGCTTAACTCAAGTTAAAACCCTTAGACCACAGACCTGCATACCAGCTGGAACAGCTACCCAAACCTGTGAAATGAGCATTAGGGTGGACTGTGGCAGCCAGGATGGCAGGCCTGTGCTCAGTCCTTACATCAGCTGAATGGGCCTTACCTGGAGCAGGGAAGCAGCTCTTTACAGGAAAGTCTGTTCTGCTCTCACCCACAGGGTTGTGCAGCACACAGGTGTAGACTGCATCAGAGCTCTCTGCTGCCTCTATCTTCAGCTGGGACCCTGGCTGGGGCTTTATGGCAGGCCCCTCCCACCTGTACTGAGAGCTTGGTCTGTCGCCCCCAGAGCACAGCAGGGTTACCGAGGAGCCGTTCACTTGGCAGGTGACTGCTGGTTTACCTACAGCATCTACATGGAGAACAAAGGCTTGTGACCTCACAGCTAACTTTAGCATTGTCTTTCATGGATTAACACACCTGACCCACATGATCGAGTGATATAAAGCTCTTTTTCACTGAAACACTAGCGTATGACTGTAGGGTCTCACATGCTATTCACTCCCATATCCTTGTGGTTACAGACCAACGTCCCCTCCCACACCTGCCCCATATGATCAACTTATATAAAGCTCTTATTTACGGAAACACTTATGGTTGAGAAACTAACTATAGTGTCATTTAGCGATATTCACACCCATAACCGTGTAGTTACAGATCGACTTGTGAAGCACTTTGAAATAATGTAAAATGCCACGCTTCTACCTGCTTGGAAAGAAGATAACATTTTTGAATGCCCCATAAAATGATATGAAATCCATTTCAGTAGCAGACATTTTTTCAGAGCATATGGATACATGTCTTTGATGAAATCTCAGATTTGGTCATTCAGTAAAAGCAAACTCACCAAACACTTTCACTGTCTGACGATGGTGCACCAGATTTCCCTTGATCTGCAGCTCACCAACATACTCCCCACTGTCAGCCTCTGTGAGATGTGTGAGGGTCAGGGCTCCCGTTGTGAGGTCCAGGATCGTCCGTCCTTTAAACTGCCCGTAGTCGTCAACCTCTGTCTGGTAAAATTCAACCACCTTATGATGATTCCACTTCCACAAAATTTCCTCCAGGGGACCCTGAACATTAGGCTGTAGTGTGAAGTTCCCATTAGACTGGACAGTCATCTCAGGCGTGACATCACCTGCAAGAAAGCCAGAGTCATTGATGTGGATGATTAACTGGATTTTTTTCTTTTTTTGAGTGTGTGGTGTGAAGGACAAAAATTCGTTTTATAAATACTTTTACCCACTTAATACCCTTTATAATATCCGTGAATCTTTTACTTATGAATATTTTTTAAAACAGGCCAAAGTCTGCATACATTTTGCTACAGTAGATATTATTTCAGGTATATTCATGTAAATTAAAGTATTCTTTAAAAAAAAAAACATCAGAAAAAATATGCTCGCTCAACAGAATCTGATAACGACCCGGTGGCGTCAATAGGGTTGGTGACACCCGGTGTGGATGTTGTCGACTGGGGGGTGCTGGCGGGTGTGGGTGCAGCATTGAAACGACAAATCGCTTCTCGTCACATTAATACTGTTAATTTAATCAACCGTTAGCTGTTTCTGCCCGTCTCAACAGATAACACTGCACAAAAAATGTATTGCCACTCATTTCAGTCTGTTCCCGTTTACTAGAATAACTGATCGATAATATACAAGTACAGATACTCGGATAAGAAACACAGTTTTATAAGCCTATTTGAACGGAATCTAATAGCCTACAGACACAAATTGTGCCTCAGCTCATCCCTCCTGTCTACATTTACATTCTAAACGTAAAATATATTACATTTAGCTGAAATAGTCTCATTTAAGTCTTTCGTTTTCACTCATATATTTGTCTCCGTGCGCTTATCTATATTGACATCATGACAAAGCCATTAACCGACACAGCAGTCTCTGTAACTCCAGTTAAGGATTCTGTTAAATATCTTGGGATACATACTACCAAAAATCTTGTGACTAGACAACACTTAAATTTTTTCAGTAGAATAAAAAAAACTAAAAACATCCTTAATTTTTGGCTTCAAAGAGATCTTTCGATTATTGGGAGAGTCCTCCTGTCCAAGGCTGAAGGCCTATCTCATTTTGTATACCCATCCTTGTCATTATTTGTTCAGGAATCTACAGTCAGGGAAATAAATAAAACGTTTTTAGATTTCCTTTGGAAAAATAAATCACACAAACTTAAGAAAACGGTAATGTCTAACCCCAGAGAGGAAGGGGGACTTGAATTTATAGATTTTAATGACATAGTAAACACCTTTAAAATTAATTGGTTAAGAAGGTGCCTTCTAAATCCCAGTTCTATTTGGTATTTTATCCCAAACCACATTTTTAATAAAATCGGTGGTCTCTCTTTTCTTTTAAAATGCAATTATTTACCACATAAGCTACCAATCCTCCTATCCAAATTTCACCAGCAAGCCCTCCTTGCTTGGAAACTGGCCTATGTCCACAATTTCTCCCCGCACAAATCCCTCCTATGGAATAATAGCGATATTACTTGTAAAAATAAATCACTATTTTTTCCAAAATGGCACCTTAGAAATATAAACCACACACTTAATCTTTTTGATGATTTTGGCAATGTTTTATCTTATGAAAGGTTTATGGAAACATATAACTTTCCAATCCCCTTTAAGGAATACAATTCTGTCATACGAGCTATTCCTCCCGGGCTAACTCAGTTAATTAGAAACTACCTTTGCTGTGGTAAGATAGATAATACATTACCAATATTGAAAAAAATGTATCAACAAACATATTCGCCAAATCTTCCAACAAAGGAACAAAGTGGTGCCAAGAGGTAAATTCTACTGGAGAACGTGTATTGAGGATATTTGCTGGAAAAGGGCTTGGCTTCTGGCATATTAATATTGCATTTCTAATAAAACCAAGGAGACTCATATTAAACTTCTACACAAAATATATCCAACCAAGGCATTTATGGCTAAATTTACAGATATTGACAGCCTTTGTACTTTTTGCAATAAAGCTGATGAAACTCCTGTCCATCTGTTTTATAGCTGTGAAATAACAAAGAAATTCTGGGAAGATTTAGCATCTTACTTATTTTCAAATTCTAATATTACATATTCCTTCATGCTAAAAGACATTGTTTGTTATTATGATGACAAAAATAATAAAACATTGGAATATGTAGTTAACTTCTTTATTGTTATTGCAAAATTTTTTTGTTCATAAACAGAAATTCTCTAACTCCCGTCCTGCCTTGCGTCTCTTTTTGATTTAACTGGATTCACTTCTATCGTCAATTAAAATACTAAAGGACAATAAAAGTCAAAAGTTGATAAAATATTTACAAATTTTTTTTGAAGAACCCCCTTTTGAAATGTAACCGAAATAATTGGTTAATTTCACTCCTTACCATTGTATATCTTAATGTATATTCATTTTAATTTATTTAATTATTTGTACTATTACTGACTATGGAATGTCTGTATTCACACTATTCTTTTCCTTACTTTACTTTTTTAAATTTTTTATTTTTTAAAAATTTATTTTATTTTACCTTTTGATTTACCTATTTATTTTTTTACTATTATTTTATATATTGTACCATGTCTTCTGTGTTTCAATAAGTAACAGTAACATTTGAATTTACATATTGCTGTACTTTCCTGCTTCAACCTGTACTTTGTAATTTCTACCAATAAAAAAAGCAGTCTCTGTAACCCGATAGAGCACTTATCCCATATTACATTTTGACGAAAATGTCGTACTATATTCAGTAGGCTATGTCGGCTGCGTAGCTTTCTGTCTTAAGTTTCTCTGAAAATGTGCCCACTCATTGAGTATACTAGAATATAATTCATAGGTAGAAAATCCCACAGTAATGTCAGAAACTCGGTGAAACCGTCAAATGCAAAACAGGTAGGCTCGTTCCATGCAGTCAACACCGCCGGCGGCCAGAGGCTCTTCCTCAGTCAGAAATCTCACAGGATTTTAACGGCTCTAACTGTAAAAGTGCAGTGCACTGGCACAGAGCGGAGTTCAGTGAATTTCAGTTCGTAGTTTACAGCATGTAGGCTACAGTTCTATTAGTTTTGCCTACTATTGGTTTATTTGGCATATCAACAAGATAGTTAAACAGGCAACATGTGAGAAAGTAAACCATACAACGAATAATTACCGAGGCGAGTCACAGTCCTTACCAAATTTGAAGTTGGCGAAGATGAAAAATAACGCCGTGACTCTGTGGTGCTTGTATGCCATTGCGCGCTTTCATAAAATATTGGACTTCGGACTTTAATACACATCTAAGGTGAAGTACCTGACGTGAAAGTGAAACTATATGTCCATGCGGCAAACCCCAATTCCCAAAACGGTTATTAGCTACTTGGATCTAGACTGCTGTGATTTGGGGGACAGATAGATTTTTTGGGGGGCATCTTTTTATTCAAGACACAGTGTGTGCGATACAGTTTACAGGCCTGCATCGCATAGTGATATTTCATCTCAAGGTTGACTCGATATTTTCCGTTTAATTTATGCGCATGCCCATGTCTGTATGGAAGTTAATATCAGACTCAGAGATCGCGTAGGATTCTGCGTTAACGCGATCACAGGGAGAACATGCCAACTCCACACAGAAAGGCCCAGGCCGGGATTCAAACCCAGGACCTTCTTGCTGTGAGGCGACAGTGTGACAGTGCTGTCCACTGCACCACCGTGCTGCCCTTGTAATCAGAATGTCTTGGCCGGTATTGATATAGAGAATAAAGAAGAACTGGATAAATGCATATTTTATTCATTTACAGACTTCTCCAACTCATCGCTGGGCTAGGAGTTCGCCTGCCAGCCAGCTAGGTAGCACGTATTGCTACAGCCGTAACCCGCATAACGTTTAACCATCCCAGCTTGCCGAAAATCACCTTACAGTAAAATCCACCAGTGACCGCCTTGACACTTCTGCTCTCCTCGAAAAAGCTGCAGGGGTCACTGTGCAGTGAACATGGCCAATCCATGAGGCCAGTGTTCTCGCTAGCACATGGGACGCTGCGTCATTGGAACGCAGGACATTTCAGAGTCTGAATTTCACACTAAAAGTCCAAAGGTGATCCAAAACTAACTAAAATAGTTTTATTGGGCTATACTGGCACGTTTGATTACAAGATACGAATTCATGCAAGCAAATGAACATATGAAAAAGTGCTTACGTTTGCTTTTATAATGGTGTCTTTGTTTAATAACTGTCAGTTGGTGATTCTCAGCCCCCAATAAATATTATTTGGGTAACAGTGCTAACGAGGGAGCTGTGCATTCACCAGGTAAGAGGGCTTGAGCCCCCAATTTATCACATAATTTGTGGTGAGCTGT
Source organism: Anguilla rostrata (assembly GCF_018555375.3). NCBI lineage: Eukaryota > Metazoa > Chordata > Actinopteri > Anguilliformes > Anguillidae > Anguilla > Anguilla rostrata. The sequence continues at coordinate 73,169,957 of NC_057935.1, read as the reverse complement.
TCAGCCGGCCAGGGTGTAAAAATGTGAACTGTTCCTTTCAGATACGTGTGTGGATTACGGTTATCCTTATCGGAAATTTTATGATCCGGGTTTACTGCTGAGCAAGTTTTAATTGGGCCACCAACAACAACTGTTAAAAATAAATAAATTAATTAATTATCTAGACTATACTGCCCTACAAAGCCTTCTGCAGTAACTACGCAACGGGTAAAACTGGGGAAAATGGCTTTGAAGTGTTTTAACTGGCCAGCCGTCATGGTTTTGGGCATAAAAATTACCTCATGAATACATGTGCAATTAGTGCAATATCACTTATATACCTATAACCCATTTGGCTGGCCAGTTAAAACACTTTAAAGCCATTTTTCTCAGTTTTATCCTTTGCGTAGTTACTGCAGAAGGCTTTGTAGGGCAGTATAGTCTAGATAATTAATTAATTAATTTATTTATTTTTAACAGTTGTTGTTGTTGGCCCAATTCAAACTACAATATAACAGACAGGTAATATCAAAAACCAAACACTAATCAAATGGTTATTGAATTGCTTATTGAACATATAAAAGTGATGCATGACGGAAGTTGCATGATTTCTCTGATATTTGCCGAGCTTCGCGAATGCAAGGGCTCATATATGGCTAGCTATCTGCAAAGTTTTGTGGGGGCAGAGGAAAAAGTTGGGGTGCTATCACCCCCCCCCCCCCCCCTTGCCCCGCCATAGATCTGGCCCTGGCTACTGGCATGCCGACAAGGAATGGGGGCGATCATGGACTTTTTAAAATGCTTGACAAACAAACTGGTATGGCGAGAAATATACTACCATGTACACACACTATTACAAAAAAAAAAAAAAAACAAGCACTCAAAAATTTGGAATAACATTGTAAGATAATAAAATTTGGCCTTATTCATTGACAGAAACAATAACAGAAACTGAATTCAAGAAAACACTGCAGTAACAGGGGTGGTAATCAATGCATGGTTTTGAGAGCATGAACAGGAGAAGTTAAATGAGATCAGGACTGGTCATGAGGATGAGAGTTAATCATTTCTTTATATTGTAGTTCAGTTGAAGTTCAGTTCCTCACCTGCTCACACGCACACACGCGCACACACACACACACACACACATACATATACACATGCAGACACACACTCACACATACACACATGCGCACACACACACAAGCATGCACACACACACTGTGGTGCACTGGGCAGTATCTATCAGCCACAGCACTGATGTTTGGTCTGACTGCTGTTGGCTAAAGCCACATTCGGGTTTCAATTACAGTATGTCACCAGCAGGTGGGAGTGTTGGGCAAACTGTGGCACATAGCAGCCAGATTTTCTAAAAGAAACTTTGACTTCCTCAGCAATTAACAGAGCTGAATTCATGAAGTTTTTTGCTGTGGCTACTTGTCAGTTCCATAATTCCAGTTTAACACATACAAAAATAAGTCCAAAAGTCGGTTTATTTCCATTTCAAAGTGATACAAAAAAGTTTCCAGTTATTGCGCCATCGCCTCTCTCTTGGGCCAAAGCATCCTCCTAGCTACCGCGTGCTCAGAAAGTGCACTGTCATCTCCTTAGTGTGTATTCTTAGTACACGATGGTCAGCATGTGAAAAATATCCTGCATTCTATTCCAGAGGTACCGCAAAAGTGTCGTAAAATGGTCCATTCCTGTAGTGAAAAGGCCATGCCTCTTCCCCTCTGATTTATGGGACCCAAAGATGGCTCCGCCTCTTCCTCTCTGTGGAACCTCCTAAAAAGTATGGTACTTAACTTGTATACTCTATAGGAGGTAAGTAAGATGCTTTGGACACAGCTCATGTGTCCTTCCTCGATGCATTCCAAAAACACCCCACCTGCCTACCTTTAGCCCTGGGGAATGCCCCACAGCGCACCCCAGTGGCAAAACAAAATAAATTTAAAAGAAAGACTCAAAAACAGCAAACATATGGTAAATGGACTGCATTTATATAGCGCTATTATCCAAAGCACTTCACAATTGATGCCTCTCATCCACCAGAGCAGTTAGGGGTTAGGTGTTTTGCTCAGGGACACTTTGACACACGCCCAGTGCGGGGATCAAACCAGCAACCCTCCGACTGCCAGACAACCGCTCTTACCTCCTGAGCTATGTCGCCCCACAACGGAACCATATATATCCCCAACACCCATCATGAACTGTATATTGGAATGTTTATGGATTAATATGGTTATACATTTGTATTGTGATTGATCTTTCTTTTTAAGTGAAATGATGTATGTTTAGAAGCTGCTGCCAGCTTGTTGGCTGCCTTTTCATGATGCCCCTTCAACACCCTCCATACCCCACCCCACCCCACCCCCGCAAAAAAGGACCACAATGGAAATAAGCCTTTGCACTTTGTGTTTTTATGCTTTTGATGATTTTTGTATCTGGGGTATCTCTGGCTAGAGGGGTCTCTTGGATTTTAATGATCAATAAATGTAATGTAATAAAGAATTTCAATCAATCAATCAATTCATTTCCTCAGAACGGTGTGACGTGTCTGAGGAGTCTTGGTATTGCTTACTGGTTACCAGTGTGGTGGAAATTGTTCCAGTGAGTCACAACTACTCATTAAATACTTTTATCTGCTATGCCTGATTATAAACGTAGGACATTCTTGCGTTCATACATACATTTGTAATCTAATGTTCTTTAAGTGGGATTAATAAAATCAACAGCTGATTCCATTTTGTATTGCTCGCCACTTTCTATCTCCATAAGAAACTGAATGCTAGCAGGCTCTCAGATATATTAGGCATGTGGGTTCTTACATGTTCTATATTGTTGATGCATGGGGATGACCCTAATATTATTCCCAATAAAAATAAGAGGACATTTTATTTGTGAGATTGACTGCTGCAAAGCCTGTGATCACATTGAAACATAATTGATTTCATTATGTGTATTTAAGGGAGGTCCAAATAGAAACTTGCAAGTGCAGTTTTGCAATGACCACATGCACAGGGAAGGCTCTTTTGTTTTTTATCTTGCAGTTGGAACATTTAGGAGAATATTCTCAGCTGGGTGAAGCTGCTGGCTTGTATAGAGTTCTACAGGTTCCCCTATGCAGTGCTGGCTTGTATAGGGTTCTACAGGTTCCGCTATGCAGTGCTGGCTTGTATAGGGTTCTACAGGTTCTGCTATGCAGTGCTGGCTTGTATAGGGTTCTACAGGTTCCGCTATGCAGTGCTGGCTTGTATAGGGTTCTACAGGTTCTGCTATGCAGTGCTGGCTTGTATAGGGTTCTACAGGTTCTGCTATGCAGTGCTGGCTTGTATAGGGTTCTACAGGTTCTGCTATGCAGTGCTGGCTTGTATAGGGTTCTACAGGTTCCGCTATGCAGTGCTGGCTTGTATAGGGTTCTACAGGTTCCGCTATGCAGTGCTGGCTTGTATAGGGTTCTACAGGTTCCGCTATGCAGTGCTGGCTTGTATAGGGTTCTACAGGTTCCGCTATGCAGTCAGGGTGAAGCCATATGTGTATATATTACATTACATTACATTACAGGCATTTGGCAGACGCTCTTATCCAGAGTGACGTACAACAAAGTGTATAACCATAACCAGGAACATGTATGAGGAAAACCCTATAGAGAAGTACTGGTCCAAGTGCAGGGAACAACCGCATAGTTCAACTTGGACCCTGAAGGTTAAACTGATTAACACTAACACAAACGAGAACAGCAACAACGCAGTCTATGCAAAAATACAAGCAGTAGTTAAGACGGGTGCATTAACTAAGTCACCTACGAAACAGCTACCTAGTTACAACCCTAAGCTTACAGTCATTTAAGAGATTACAGGGAGGTAGGGAGGGATGGGGAGAGGTGCAGCCTGAAGAGGTGAGTCTTCAATCGTCGCTTGAAGTGGGTCAGTGTCTCAGCTGTTCTGACCTCCACGCAGAGGTCATTCCACCATCGTGGGGCCAGGACAGACAGGAGACGTGTTCTGGAAGCGCAGGTGCGAAGAGGGGGAGATGCCAGGTGTCCTGAGGTAGCAGAACGGAGGGATCTGGCTGGCATGTAGGGTTTGAATATCTTGTGGAGGTATGCTGGGGCTGATCCCTTGATTGCCTGGTATGCTAGGAATATATATCTTTAGAATGTGATCTTTGATATCTTTAAATCTGTTATTAATTTAAAGATATCTAACCATCCAACCACTAACCACCACCACGCTGTATAAAAAAATAAAATAAATAAATAAAAACCCTTTTTCCTGTCACTTGTTACATGTTGCCCCATCCCTGCACTTCTTGTTAATTTGTATTTGTCCTAATACTGTAGCTTGTTCTTCTGCCTAGTTGGCTTTGCAGATGTTAGACCAGAATAGTGTTCATTGTTCTCGGGTAGAAATAGCTGTACAAATTAAATAATTGTACCTTACTGAACCCGTGTTCAGCAGTTGTCTACGATCATGAAAATGCACTTTTTTGTACGTCGCTTTGGAAAAAAGTGTCTGCCAAATGAATGTAATTAATGACAGCCTGGACTCCTGCCCTTCGCAGTGTTAGGGCGTTTCCCGTAAGAACCACCGCCGCCTCGATTGTAGGGCACAATAACAAATTATTTATTCTCAACTGGTTCTGTTAATACATAGATTCATTTCTTCATAATTGTGGGCTTCAGTATATACAAGTGACAGGGGCTCCACTGGTGCACATCACACACTATAATCTACAGATCATGAAAGAGAAATGAGCAGGATTAGCACTGAAACACCTCCATAGCTGGCCAAAAGGAATTAAACACAGAACAGAACAGAGTGGTGGGGTGTGGCAGCAATACAACTGGCTCCCCTGATAAAAAAAAAGTGAAAATAATGAAATTATAGCTTCCGCCGCTAGCCATAAATAAAGTATAGCACCAGTTAGCTAGATTAGGTAACAGACTTTCCTCAGGAGTTTATCTACTGTTTACATGGAAATTAGACAGCAGAACATTGCAGGTGTTACAAGGTATGAGTCGGATTTTAATTAGAGCTTCATATGGCAGATGCAGATGTACTAACACACACACACACACGCACACACACACACACACACGCACACACACACACACGCACACACACACACACACACGCACACACACACGCACACACACACGCACGCACACACACACACACGCACACGCACACGCACACGCACACACACACACACACGCATGTGCACACACACACGCGCACACACGCACGCGCACACCACACACACACACGCACACGCACACACACACACACACGCACACACACACACACACGCACACACACACACACACACACACACACAGAGCCCCAAACACAGACCAGGTGGAAATGTATAAAGCAAAGAAAGGAAAGGATTTGCCCAAATTCATAGAGTTTTATAATAGCCTGTTACACCTGCTTGTGTCTTATGCACTGTAGCACTGCTCAGAGTTTAGTTTCAGTTCTTTAAATGATCTCCTGTGTTCTCAGGAGCTGCTTTTCCTGCGTCTGCAGTCTTTCCATCCTGTGTCATGTGACTCAGTGCCCCGCTCTCCTGCGTCTCTCTCTCCTGTGTGCTCTGGGACAGTCCTGCTAAAGGGTTTAGGGGGTTTAGGGGTTATTTAGGGGCTGTAGGGGGTTTAGGGGCTGTAGGGGGCTTCGGGGAGTTTTCTGGGGGTGACTTCACCCCTCTGTCCTGTGAATCCTTCCTCTCCTCTCTCCCCCTCTTCTCTTCCTCTGCCTCAGAGGTGCTGTTGGGCTCCAGATTTGGGCCTGATGTTAGGTCTATATCCTGATGTGAATCTGGTTTTGGGACACTTTCGTCCCCTCCCCCTCCTGCCTCACTACACTGGGGCGCCCCCCCATCGGTCTCTGGACCCCGTCTCTGAATATCCTTCTCTCCCTCTGGGCTGCTGGGGAGCTCCTGGACTGGATCTGCTGTTGGGTTCTCAGCTCCTCCCCCTCCTGCCCCACTGGGCTGAGCTCCGCCCCCATCACTACCTCCATCCTGCCCCCCCCCTCTTCTCTCTCTGCCTCTGGGCTCCTGCTCTCGGATTGGCTCCAGTCTCATCAGTAGATTCTGCTGCTGCTGCTGCTCTTCCTGTTTCCTCTTCCTGGTCCTGACTCTGTACTGGAGCTGGTGCTGGAGCGGGGGGAGATTTAGGGGGGTGGGGAAGAGAGGGGCTGGATGGGGGACTGTGGAAGATCTCCTCTTCATTTTCTGTTTTGGGTGGAGCAGCAGGTAGAGACTCAGGAGCGCTGGACGGGACAGTGCCAGAGGAGGGGTGTTTAGAGTTCCCCCCCTCAGTCTCCACTCCACTCTCTTCAGAATCTTCACCCTGATTTAGTGATTGTGTGGAGAAATTAAATAAAATATTAAACCTGATGTAAAGCAGGTGACTGACTGGCAGGTTACCTGCTGCTTCTCTGTACTTACCTGTCTGACTCTCCTCCTGTGAAATTCCAGCACTCCCAACAATCCCTTTGTGCTGCTCAGTCAGTGCTGTCTTCTGATGCTTATCATGGGTCTTAAATGGGCTCCACCAGCCTGCAACCAGCTTTGCTGCAGAAACAGAGGAAATAACGTACATTTTCTGTACCTATAGGGTACCACCCCTGTGACACATGTTTGTAGTTTTTTAGACTCCTTTTAGTACCCTTCTATCTGAAAGTGCACTTTATTTATTGCTGTAGTCTATCCCAGCTCAAATACATTCTGTACTCAGTGGTACTGTTCCCTTATTCTCACCATGTTCTCCTGCTCTCTCATTCTCTCTCTCTGTCTCACACAAACACACACACACACACACACGCAGCGACTGAGCAACAACTGCACCTGCATATAACAGAATCACCTGGAACAGCTGAGTCTCTACTCTCAGTCAGAGGTGTGTTCTGATGCTCATCACAGGTCTTACCTGAGCTCAGCCAGTCTCCATACAGCTCTGCTGCTTCCGCAGGACGTCCTGTAGAAACAGAGGAAATATCGCTGTGTGTGCTGAGTACAGTACAAATGCAAGGAGGCTCACAGGTGAATATCTGATCCTGCTTCATATCAAGGCCAGGATTCAATCCCCATTTGTCCTTGCTGCTCACAGAATAATGCAAGGGATATTTTTTTATCTTAACCAATACAGTTTAATAAATTCAAAATATTCACCCTGAATTAATCTTTCTATGGAGAAATGAAATAAATCTACCTAAATAAATCTACCTGTAAATGTATCTGAGCAGCAAGTGCACCTGCACACAAGAGCATGAGCAGGAACAGCTGCCTGAGTCTCTCACTGAGAATGTTACCTTCTGCTTCTCTGTACTTACCTGTCTGACTGTCCTGAATATCCTCCTCTCCCTCTGGGCTGCTGGGGAGCTCCCGGGCTGGATCTGCTGTTGGGTTCTCAGCTCCTCCCCCTCCTGCCCCACTGGGCTGAGCTCCGCCCCCATCACTACCTCCATCCTGCCCCTCCCCCTTCTCTCTCTGCCTCTGGGCTCCTGCTGTCTGATTGGCTGCAGTCTCATCAGTAGATTCTGCTGCTGCTGCTCCTTCTGTTTTTTCTCCCTGGTCCTGATTCTGTACTGGAGCTGGTGCTGGATGGGGGGGAGATTTAGGGGCGTGGGGAAGAGAGGGGCTGGATGGGGGACTGTGGAAGGTCTCCTCTTCATTTCCTGTTTTGGGTGTAGCAGCAGGTGGAGACTCAGGAGCGCTGAACGGGACAGTGCCAGAGGAGGGGCGTTCAGAGTTCCCCCCCTCAGTCTCCACTCCTCTCTCTTCAGAATCTTCACCCTGATTTAGTGATTCTGTGGAAAAATGAAATTAAATATTAAATATGATGTAAAGCAGGTGACTGATTGGCAGGTTACCTGCTGCTTCTCTGTACTTACCTGTCTGACTCTCCTCCTGTGAAATTCCAGCACTCCCATCAGTCCCTTTGTGCTGCTCAGTCAGTGCTGTCTTCTGATGCTCATCATGGGTCTTACCTGGGCTCGTCATGTTTTCATACTGCTTTTCCCAAACATTTACTGTAGAAACAGGAAATATCGCTGTGTGTGCTGAGTACAATACAAATGCAAAGAGGCTCACAGGTGAATCTGATCCTGCTTTACATCAAGGCCAGGATTCAATCCCCATGTTTCCTCTCTCTTCACACACAATAATGCATGTAATGCAGTTATATTTGGTCTTCACCTTCACAATTTGGCAAATTCAAAGTAAATGTTTAAATTTCAAATTTAATTCATGGCTTGAAAAATGTCCACAATGTTTTCTGGGTATTTTGCAATTTATTTCCTTCCCTGAACTGACTGAACTGCAGGGTAATTGATCCCAACCCTGAAGCAGAGGCATTTCAGTACTGCTGTTTCATTATGAGACACGTTTCTGTTCAGCGCAGAGTTAATTCTGCCTTACCTGGAGTTTCCTCAACGTTTTCAGTATCTGCTGGTAATAGCTGTTGTCCTTCTATTTCAAAAGAAATATTTCACACATTTAATTTATCTAGTTTTACAAGCAGCACGCCTACATCTGAAGTTTATGAATATGAATACATCTGATTGTAATACATTTGTCATTGAGTACTGTATAGGCATACATTGTATAGATGTTAATGTTTTGGAGGAAACCTGCAGCTGCAGTGTTTTGAATTAGGAGATAAAGTACCAGAGGGAGTGATGTCATCACCTGCAACTCTAAGGCCAGAGTGAATAACACTGTTCTACAGCTCACCATTTACTGCAGCTTCAGAGTCTCTCTCTCCCAGTCTTGTCTTTTCTACAATATAAGATATGAAATATTATTCATTACTCATCGTGCTTCGCAGTAGCATCATCACAGTCACCACCATCATTTCTACAGCTTACCCCCAGATTGAGCTTCCATGTCCTCTTCATTTTGTCTTCCTACAATGTAAAATATAATTTTATTATTAGTCCTGGGTGTAGTAGCGCTAATGTATGAGCTTTCAGTCCCACAGTATTGGAGAGCTTGTGCTCATTTTATGGAGACAACAGGAGTGCAGCCCTACTGAATCCAGTCCTGAGTAACTGCTCCAGAAACAGCAGGATCTGCATATGGATGCGTTTATTAATATCATTTCATGTGTTATTTGAAAAGACTCTTACTTTTGTAGAATTTCTTGTAGTAAAATAAAAGCAATCCCACAATGATGAAGAGGAGGAGGAGGACAATGACTACAGAAATAATGACAGATGCACTTCCTAAAAACAGACAAACAGAACATGTTAGAAAATTATAAAAGACAAAGCTCAACCATTTTGATCTGACTATTGAAAGATGTATATAAATACATTTCTGTGTGTATATATTTCTGACTTTAGAAGATGATTTATTTAGTTCCCTGTATTAATGAAATGGCAGTTAATGTGAAGTTGACTGGTTGCTCAGCAACAGCTGTCTCAGCTGACAGTGCTGGGAATGATTGGGGTCAGTAGTAATCAATGTGCCTCAGTCATGTTTCAGAGACTGTGGGGTAGATGTGGCAACTGAGCATTTAACCCCTAGTAGGACCCCGACAGTACCGTGAACAGGGCCTTTACCCAGTACTCTATGATGTAGACCAGAGGGTGAAATTTGGGTTGAAGTCCCATGGAATTCACAGGATAGCACAGAAAATTAAACAGAGGCTGGAAACCCCAGGAGAACAGCAGAACATGAACAAATTGTAAATTAAGCAAGTGGAAAAAATATTGAAGTGTGCTTAACTCAAGTTAAAAAATCTGGTTAAAAGGATTAGACTACAGAACTGCATTGCAACTGGAACAGCTACCCAAACCTGTGAAATGAGCATTAGGGGTGGACTGTGGCTGCCAGGATGGCAGGCCTGTGCTCAGTCCCTACATCAGCTGAATGGGCCTTACCTGGAGCAGGGAAGCAGCTCTTTACAGGAAAGTCTGTTCTGTTCTCACCCACAGGGTTGTGCAGCACACAGGTGTAGACTGCATCAGAGCTCTCTGCTGCCTCTATCTTCAGCTGGGACCCTGGCTGGGGCTCTATGGCAGGCCCCTCCCACCTGTACTGAGTGCTTGGTCTGTTGCCCCCAGAGCACAGCAGGGTTACTGAGGAGCCGTTCACTTGGCAGGTGACTGCTGGTTTACCGACAGCATCTACATGGAGAACAAAGGCTTGTGACCTCACAGCTAACTTTAGCATTGTCTTTCATGGATTAACACACCTGACCCACATGATGGAGTGATATAAAGTGCTTTTTTACTGAAACACTAGGGTATGACTGTAGGGTCTCACATGCTATTCACACCCATATCCTTGTGGTTACAGACCAACTTCCCCTCCCACACCTGCCCCATATGATCAACTTATATAAAGCTCTTTTTTACGGAAACACTTATGGTTGAGAAACTAACTTTTGTGTCATTTAGCAATATTCACACCCATAACCGTGTGGTTACAGACCGACTTGTGAAGCACTTTGAAATAATGTAAAATGCCATGATTCTACCTGCTTGGAAAGAAGATAACATTTTTGAATGCCCCACAAAATGATATGAAATCTATTTCAGTAGCAGACATTTTTTCAGAGCATATGGCTACATGTCTTTGATGAAAGCTCAGATTTGGTCATTCAGTAAAGGCAAACTCACCAAACACTTTCACCGTCTGACGATGGTACACCAGCCCTGTATTGATCTGCAGCTCACCAACATACTCCCCACTGTCAGTCTCTGTGAGATGTGTGAGGGTCAGGGCTCCCGTTATGAGGTCCAGGATCGTCCGTCCTTTAAACTGCCTGTATTCAACCACTTCCTTCTGGTCAAATTCAACCACCTTGTTTTCATTCCACCTCCACAAAATGTCCTCTGGGGGACTCTGAACGTTTGGCTGCAGTGTGAAGTTCCCATTAGACTGGACAATGATGTCAGATGTGACATCACCTGCAAGAAAGCCAGAGGCATTGATGTGGATGATTAACTGTATTTTTAGGAGTCCAAGCAGCGAAGCTGGTGGAACCCTATTGTATCTGTTAGGATTATTATTAGGGGTCCAAGCAGCGAAGCTGGTGGAACCCTATTGTATCTGTTAGGATTATTATTAGGGGTCCAAGCAGCGAAGCTGGTGGAACCCTATTGTATCTGTTAGGATTATTATTATTATTATTCTTATTTTTCTCCGCTAAAAGTGTCTGAGGCTCAGCAACCATAAGTCCTAGAGCAACCAAATTTGGTAGGTGGGTTTCTATGGCCCCCCACTACTCAGGAACTACAAATCACGTATGTCGGCCAGATGGTGGCGCTATAACAAAGGGTCGTGTTTAAAAGGTCATAACTCCCATACCGTAAGTCAGATCAACACAACACATCTGAATGTGCTCTTTACTTTGCTATTGGGACCACCTATGTCCACTATATTGTTTGCCCGCCATTTGGACTTTTTTATTAGTTGCGGTGCGGAAGAGCTGTAGCTCCACATCTAAAGTGTTACGACATCTAATAAACTTCTTTACAGCAAGCGGCTAGAAGACATCCATGGCGACGCAAGTAATTGGACACTGTAGGGTCTAGTTTTTATCAACGAGGGGAGGGTCTGAACTTCATAATGGACGATATTATATATGTGGGCATTCATAAAAATATTCTTTCGCCACTCAAAAATCGTATTCTGTCAGCAACAAGATAAACCTGACAACAGCCCTAAAATATGCCAACAGGGCAGTGAAAACGCTGCTCACTGAGTAACGAAATAAACGAGACGACGTTTTAAAAAATGATACCATGTCATTCTACAGTCAATATCTGGGACTATATATTGAATAAATATACAACCTTACCGTTGGTTTAACGCGTAGAGATGTCCCTTTTCAGACAGAGTGGTCATATATTGTCATGGACAATCCCTTTTTGAAATATACGCTCATCTGTGATGCCTGGGTACCTTCAAGAACAGCTGTGCGTAATACCACACCTGTTGTTTACGGTAGTAAAGTACAGCCTCGCTTGATTGACAATTCATTTATTCAGTAGGTGAGATGATAAGCTTTCTAATGACGTATAACATGTCTGAGTTTGCTTTTGGAATAGCGTTTTATCGGTCAGCGTAACCGAAAATCTTCTTATCATCGCATTCACTTCTGCATTCACTCTGGGTTAGCAGTAGCTAAAAGATGCTGCACCTAACGAAAGGTGTTTTCATAATTTCTTGGAAAATACTATTATTACTGAGGACTTCTGGGCATAGCTAAGCCATATGTTTGCTGATAGACCTATCTGACAGTTTTCTGGAGCAAAACAGAAGCGGATAGGACTTGATTTACTGTCTCTGTCTCTATCTACTGAACACATAAAATTTCATCATTGCTATGTAAGTATTACTGCTGATTGCTGATTCTGCTCAGCTTGCCATTGAGAAACTGCAGCTTGCTTTTAATGCCCTTCAGGAGGCTCTTGTTAAGCTTAGGCTGGTTCTTAATGCAAGCAAAACAAAATTCATGTTGTTTACTAGGGCCAGAAGCACTGATTATGATAGCATATTTATATCCACTGCAAATAGTTCTAAAATTGAGAGAGTTTCTGAATATAAATATCTTGGCATCTGGCTTGATGAGAAATTCTCATTTAAATTCCATATAGATAATCTTGTCAGCAAACTGAGACAAAAAATTGGCTTCCTTTATAGAAACAGATCTTGCTTCCCTATGATCAGTAGAAAAAGATTGTTGAAGCAGTTTTCCTTTCAGTATTAGACTATGGTGACATTATTTATAGAATTGCTGCTCCTTCTTCCCTTAAGCGCTTGGACACAGTCTATCACTCTGCCCTCAGATTTATTACTGGCGATAGTTATGGTACCCACCACTGTGTCCTCTATGCCAAGGTGGGTCTGTCTTCTCTGGCAGTGAGGCGTGATAAACACTGGTTTTTGTTTATCTTTAAGGCCATTGTCGGAATGCTTCCACCTTATATTACAAGGTTGTTAGAGTGGCGCTCTGGACCCTATCAAACCCGATCAAATGGCTTGCTTATGCTTAAGGTCCCTCGGGCTCGATCAGAAATTTGGAAGTCAGCATTCCATTTTAGTGCCCCATCCTCCTGGAATGAGCTCCAACAAATGCTGAAAATCAGCTCTCTACCTACTTATGGGCAGTTTAGATCGCTGGTTTTGAACATTCCTGTGTCTGAGTGCATCTGTTTTTGATCGTATCTGTGCTGATTTTATTTATTTTATTATTTTATTTTATTTTTATTTTTTATCATATTTTACTGTATTTTATTACTGTTATTTTATTATTTACTATGTTAGTTGCTGTTGTTATATTCTATGATCTTTTATTACACCTATTGTGTTTTAATTGTGTTTGTAATCTCGGCTACATTGAAAATGAGGGCCTGGCCCTCAATTGTACCTCCGAGAATTTAAATAAAGGTTCTGACTGATTAATGCTCAAAATATTTCAGTTCGTTCCGTTGCTACCATAATATAACAAACTTTCTTGTGTCTACAGCTGCAGTATCTCGCTGCAATTACTAATATAAACAAAAGACGCAATTTATGCTGTAGTCTGCCAATGTCTAAATTGATAATACGGTACTCTGCGGGCAGCACGCAGGTAGCAGGGATGGCGAGTTGATATTTCGTTTTTGTTTCGTTTTTTTTCAATGTCGTATTTATTATTTGAAATATGTATTATTATTCTATCTGTCTCTGAGGCGCTCTGAAATGTGCATTCTCTGCTAATGCAATGGATTGGAATAGGTATGTGTCAGACGTAGTGTTCACTTCAGTAGCAATAGGTGTTCTAATTTGTAAATATTTTATTATAGGAAGATGTTGTATTGTTATTGAAATATGCTGTTTTTAGATCTATTTTAAAGTGAAAGACCTGTTTAAAGATAATTTACTTTACAATTGTTTCATTTTTGAAATATATCTAATATATTTTTCTATTGTTTAGTGTTGTAACACTATAGGCCTATGCTTATTAATATGTTGAACAGGCTTCAACTTAAAGGTTGTTAATAAACCAGGTTTTTAATAAACCGAAATTTAAATTCGAAAATGAGGTCAACCCTTGTGGACATTACGTTTCTGTTCTATTAAGGTAATTTCAGTATCGTTAGGTACCGAGTATTGAATCAGTATTGTTTCAGTATCGAGTATCGTGATACTAAACCTGATATCGGTATCAAAGTCAAGATTTTGGTATCGTGACAACACTAGTGTGACGCCTTTTTTAATTGTGGCGTGGAAGCGCTGCATCTCTACTTACACGCTGGGCCATCTAAGTGTTACGACATAGTAAAGGCCTTTACAGCAAGCGGCCAGGACACATCCATGGCGACGCAACCAAGTAATCCAACAGCGTCTCTTAGCACAAAATTGGCCATAAGTCATCAATATTTTGTACGGTCATCATGATATTCAGTAGATATGTTGGGTGAAGGTATATGATCATGAGAACAAAACCATCAGAAAAAAATATGTTGCTCAACAGAATCTGATAACGACCCGGTGGCATCAATAGGGTTGGTTACACCCGGTGTGGATGTTGTCGACTGGGGGGTGCTGGCGGGTGTGGGCGCAGCATTGAAATGACAAAGCGCTTCTCGTCACATTAATACCGCTAATTTAATCAACCGTTAGCCGTTTCAACCCCTCTCTACAGATAACACTGCACAAAAAATGTATTGCCACTTGTGGCAAACACGCCTGCCACAGGCCACCGAAGTGGCTTTCCTTGGGGCCCTCCAGCACAGAGACACAGGGAGATGTTAAAACAGTCCAGATTTATTTTCACAAGGGTTTGGCAAGATGTTATAGCCAAAGTGAGCAGATGTAACCCAATCATGACCGAAGCTCCCCGTGTGAGTGGGGATGGCAGATTTAACCTGTGCGCAGTGATTACCTCACTACGCACAGGTGCAGCCACTCCTGTTCCTGGGCCCAATTAGCCTAGCCAATTATCTAATTCTCAACCAATTATCCAATTGGCCAGGTCTAATTAGCTTGACCCAGGGCAGGTGTGGCTGCTTAAACCAGCCATCCCCACACCACATACCCCCAACGCCAAACTGAGGCCAGGGAGAATCCCTGGCCGAAGCCTACCCCCCCCCCGCACCCCCAACAAAGCAAGACAAAAAAAACCAAAAAAAAAACCACTCCACTAAAGAGTCAGGGTGGGTGGCCCCGGAACAGTCCAGTACATGCTGTGACCCTCCCCCGGACGACAAGGCAGCCCTTCTTCCTCCTCCCTCCCAGAGCACAGGAAGTCCTGGGCTGCTCTGCTGGCTGGTGGGGGCGTCACCGGCTTGGGCTGTTCCAGGGGCTGTGGTGGGGTGGCTGGGCCGGTGGGCTGGCCTTCTTGTGGTGCTGGGGACCAGGAACCCTTGTGGCTGTGGTGGCCGCCAGTCGGCTCTGCTGGCGGGCGGCTGCAGGCTTATCCCCTCATGGGCTCCGGGCAAACCAACCAGGCCAAACAAAGAACTAAAAACAACCAAACGGACGAGAAAGGAAGCAAAACGGCACGGCCACCGCTCGTGCGCCGCCCGTAGCTGACCCGCCTTCCCGGCCAAGTCCAGCTCAGGGCGCGACCACCTCTCGTGCACCGCCCGTAGCTGACCTGCCTTCCCGGCCAGGTGCAGGTCCTCAGCGTCCCAGCTGAGGATCGCTTCCTTCCCCTCCCTGGTCATCTTCCGCTCCCTGTTTTTGGCCCGGAGGATCCGCCCGAAGCCCTGTCGGGAACACCTCAGCCGCCCCTTCTCCAGTGTGCTTCCTGGCTGGCCCTCCTGTGCCTCTTTGCTGTGCCGGAGGAGCCCCACGTTGGGCGCCACTGTGGCAAACACGCCTGCCACAGGCCACCGAAGTGGCTTTCCTTGGGGCCCTCCAGCACAGAGACACAGGGAGATGATGTTAAAACAGTCCACATTTATTCCACGAGGGTTTGGCAAGATAGTAACGCCAAATGAGCAGATGTAAAAACCCTGTCATGACAGAGAGCTCCTGATGTGGGTGGGGATGGCAGATTTAACCTGTGCTCAGTGATTACCTCACTACGCACAGGTGCAGCCACTCCTGTTCCTGGGTCTAATTAGCCTGGCCAATTATCTAATTCTTAACCAATTATCCAATTGGCCAGGTCTAATTAGCTTGACCCAGGGCAGGTGTGGCTGCTTAAACCAGCCATCCCCACACCACACCACTCATTTCGCACCCCCTGCACCGCCCTAGTGATGCCTCTGAAACGACCTCGGTATGCAGGTAGTGAAAGAGCCGAGAAGCCTAAACTTGGAGACTCGCATGTTATCCGTTAAATTCCTTGGTTGGCACTAGTCCTGGACACCCAGAACATACAACATTTTGACAAACTCATTCGTAACACCCGGCATTTTATGGATACGTATTTTTCACCGGGAAACAGGTGATATTTGTTGATTTTACAAGAGGATAAATGCTCGGCAAAATAGAAAGGCGACACACACCCAGAAGTGTTATATGCTGCAGACAGTTCATAGGTTGCTCTGTTATCTTTATAATCTACACGACACTGTGCGTCCAAACAAGCCCTCCTCCAATGCAGTGCTGCCTGTATTTCCTACATTTGTTCCAGGAACTTGTTTTCTCCTGCCCGCACTGGCCGCCCTGGGCGTGTCGAAGTGTCCCTGAGCAAGACACCTAACCCTGCTCGGGTGAAGGAGAGGCATCAATTGTAAAGCGCTTTGGATAAAAGCGCTATATAAATGCAGTCCATTTACCTGCATAATATTCCAAAAACTACAGACCTATCTCCATTCTCCTCTTCTAAAATACTTGAGAAGGCTGCAGCCAAACAGCTCAGCGCTTTGCTGAAGATGAATAATATTGATGAAAGCCTTCATGTTCATAACCCCATTGCAGCACAGAGACCAGATCTAATGACCTCCTTTTAGCCTCAGATCAGAAATCAACTCCTATACTCGTCTTAATTAATCTCAGCACAGCATTTGATTGAACAGGGCTGCCCAATCCTGATCCTGAAGATCTACCTTCCAGTATTTTTTAATTCCAACTCTAACAAACCACACCGCATTTATTAATTAGAGATGTCCTTCAGTTGCTAATTAGTAGAATCAAGCGTGCCGAATTAGGGCTGAAATGAAAACCTATAGGATGGAAGGACGGATCTCCAGGAACAGAACTGGGCTGCTCTGCTGCAGACCATGACATTCTTTTGCACACACTCAAGGAGTGTGTAGGAATTTGTGGGCAAGGACTCCAATGGGGCGACATAGCTCAGGAGGTAAGACCGATTGTCTGGCAGTCAGAGGGTTGCCGGTTAAAACCCCACACTGGGCATGTCGAAGTGTCCTTGAGCAAGACACCTAACCCATAACTGCTCTGGCGAATGAGAGGCATCAATTGTAAAGCGCTTTGGATAAAAGCGCTATATAAATGCAGTCCATTTACCATTTATTTTACCAATGATTGAGATCATACCTGACAGACAGATTTCAGTTTGTTCATGTTAATGATAAATC
The DNA here is from genome assembly GCF_018555375.3 of Anguilla rostrata. Taxonomy (NCBI): domain Eukaryota; kingdom Metazoa; phylum Chordata; class Actinopteri; order Anguilliformes; family Anguillidae; genus Anguilla; species Anguilla rostrata. The sequence continues at coordinate 73,152,483 of NC_057935.1, read as the reverse complement.
CTCAGACCACTGTAGGGTCCTACAGGGCTCTGTCCTTAGGTCTTTGCTGTTCTACAAACTTTTTTCATTTATTTATCACTTTTTACTGAAAAACATACATACAATGTACTGCCGCTGACTTACAAATCACTTTGTGGTCCAGCCCCCTCACACCTTTCCAACCTGCTCACACTGTATGTTCCCACACAAATTCTCCATTCCCAAGATTCAGGACTTCTTGTCCCCAAAATTAAAAAGAATTTCCTACAGAGCCTCTCTGCTGAGGAACTGTCAGCACGACCATGGCAGGGAAGCAGAGTCAGTCTGCACTTCTAAAACCAGGCATAAAACTCACCTCTTCCTCTTGCATTTTTATAAAATATATTTATTCTAAGTGTAACATATATTACACTAGGTGATATAAAAAAGTATCATCTACGTCCTTCACACCCATACATTTATATAATAAAGGGGATATATTTATAAAGGGCATTATCAAAGTGAACTACGAGATTACGAGGTTGAGTTCTGTTAGCAGAGCGAGGAGAAATAAATGGAAATTAGGTAAAAGCTAAATTCCGTAAAAGACATTAAGAACCATTTTTTTTTACGCTGAGTGGAATAGCCTGCCATGCCACGTAATAGAAGCATGAACTTCGGGGATTTTCCAGACTGGGCTTGATACGGTGTTAGATACTATCTCGCCTGTAGGTAATCAGAGCCCTAGCTACAATTTAGTTAGGAAAATGGAGAACATTTTTGGGCTGAATGGCCTGTTCTCGTCATTGTGTTATGTTTTGTTTTTATCTCATATTTCGATATGTATATTTAGTATGTCGTCTATATAGTCCTACAGTCTGTCTCTGAAAATATGTTCACTCTCTGACTAGCATGCACCAGAATATTATATCTAAAAAAGACAGAAATAGAAAAAACGAATTCACAGCTAGAAAGCTTCTGGGTAACGTCAGAAACTCGGTGATACGTCAAATACAAAACAGGTAGGGCCGTTCGTTTACAGCCTATACGGTTATTTTAGCCAACTGCATATTAATCTGATTTTAGCTTTAGATGGTTAAACATGCAACCTCTGAAAAAGATTCTGACTTTTAAATCGCACATATTTAACGAATAATTACAGAAGGGATTTAGGACAACCGTTCTTACCAAATGTGAAGTTCGCGAAGACAAATAACGCCGTAGTGATTCTGACGTGCCTGTGTGCCATTGCTCACCTTCACACTGGGCTATTACACGGATTATTATGAGCACGTATCTCCGGAGAAGCATCGTGAAAGTGAAAGTGAAAGTGAAATCATATTTGATGTGAGTCGGCCGTGCCCTTAGCTGTTGGTATGTTAAACGATAGCAGAAGAATCAAAACAATGCTGCAAGCACAATACTTAGGGCGCCTGTACTCTGCATGAAATGTGTTAATGTATTGCAACATAAGACAACGTTAAATAAGTAATTAAATAAGTAAATAAATAAATAAACTCTATTATTCAAGGAAGATCGTGGGAAATTCACGCTTTGGATAAATGTTTAATCAAAATCAAAACAATTTTATTTGTATATTGCTTTTATATGTGTATCTTATAAATACAATGCCACGAAAAAGTATTTGCCCCATTCCTGATTTCCTCTATTATTGAATATTAGTCTGAATGGTTTCAGATCTTTAGACAAAAGGTAATATTAGACAAACGGAAACTGTGTTAACACAAATTACATTTTATAAAATGTAATATTGTCCACTATTTTTCACTTACAAGTTGAGATATGGACGCACTTATTCCAACGGCCGTAAATTTTTACAGAGAGATTTAAATTACTGCCTGCTGATGAGGTCATTTTATATTTCTGCATGCTGAGGGGCAGGCGCAGCAGCTGCTGTGTTGAGTCGAGTCGCTATCGCTGTGTTTCCATATGTATGAAATACCCTAAGGGTTGTGGAACAACTGGCTCCCCTCTTGGTCAGATGGAATAGACTCTCCATACAGTGTATACCTACTGTACATGAGAATTTCAAATAGATCACAATACAAAACAGGGCATGGAATATTATAGAATGATTTTTTTTATTTATTCAATGACCCATAATGATTCAAAAAGAGGCCCTCAGTTTAATAGAAAATGCAATATCACAATAACAAACCCTACATGCCAGCCAGATCCCTCCGTTCTGCTACCTCAGGATGCCTGGCACCTCCCCCTCTTCGCACCTGCGCTTCCCGAACACGTCTCCTGTCTGTTCTGGCCCCACGATGGTGGAATGACCTCCCCGTGGAGGTCAGAACAGCTGAGACACTGTGACCCACTTCAAGCGACGACTGAAGACTCACCTCTTCAGGCTGCACCTCTCCCCATCCCTCCCTACCTCCCTGTAAATGACTGTAAGCTTAGGGTTGTAACTAGGTAGCTGTTTTGTAGGTGACTTAGGTGCATTAACTGTCTTAACTACTGCTTGTATTTTTGCATAGACTGTGTTGTTTCTGTTCTCGTTTGGGTTAGTGTTAAACAGTTTAACCTTCAGTTAACCTTCAGTAACTTGGACCGGTACTTCTCTCTAGGGGTTTTGTCATACTTGTTCCTGGCTTTGGTTATACACTTTGTTGTACATCGCTCTGGATAAGAGCGTCTGCCAAATGCCTGTAATGTAATGTAATGTGAAAATAATTCATTCTCAATGGGTTCTAATAACACATGGATCCATATCTCTAATTTTGGGCTTCAGTATATAAAAGTGACAGGGGCTGCACTGGTGCACATCACACACTATAATCTACAGATCATGAAAGAGAAATGAGAAGGATTAGCACAGGAACACCTGCATAGCTGGCCAAAAGGAATTAAATACAGAACAGAACACAGTGGTGGGGTGTGGCTACAATACAACTGGCTCCCCTGATAAAAAAAAGTGAAAATAATGAAATTATAGCTGCCGCTGCGAGCCAAAAAAAAAGTATAGCACCAGTTATCTAGATTAGATAACAACAGACTTTCCTCAGGAGTTTATCTACTATTTACATGGAAATTAGACAGCAGAATATTGCAGGTGTTACAAGGTATGAGCCGGATATTAATTAGAGCTTCATATGGCAGATGCAGATGTACTAACACACGCGCACACATACACATACACACGCACACACACACACACACACACACACACACACGCACACACACGCACACACACGCACACACACGCACACACACGCACACACACACACACACGCACACACACAGCCCCAAACACAGACCAGGTGGAAATGTATAAAGCAAAGAAAGAAAAGGATTTGCCCAAATTCATACAGTTTTACAGTAGCCTGTTACACCTGCTTGTGTCTTGTAGCACTGCTCAGAGTTTAGTTTCAGTTCTTTAAATGATCTCCTGTGTTCTCAGGCTTAGGAGCTGCTTTTCCTGTGTCTGCAGTCTTTTTATCCTGTGTCATGTGACTCAGTGCCATGCTCGCCTGCGTCTCTCCCTCCTGTGTGCTCTGGGACAGTCCTGCTAAAGGGTTTAGGGGTTTTTTAGGGGGTGCAGGGGGTTTATAGGGGCTGTAGGGTTTCGGGGGCTTGTCTGTCCTGTGACTCCGCCCTCTCCTCGCTCCCTCTCTTCTTCTCTTCCTCTGCCTCAGAGGTGCTGTTGGGCTCCAGATTTGGGCCTGATGTTGGGCTTTCCTCTGCACAGCAGGACTCCTCACTCGCCCCAGTGTGAGGGGGGGAACGGGCCGTGGTGTCTGGGAGTCCCTGGGCTGGATCAGCTGTGCTTAATGGCTCAGTGGACGGGACACTTAGATTTTCCTCTGCTGATGTGGGGTCTATATCCTGATCTGAATCTGGTTTTGGGACACTTTCGTCCCCTCCCCCTCCTGCATCACTACACTGGGGTGCCCTCCCATCGGTGTCTGGACCCTGTCTATCCTCCTCTTCCTCTGGGCTGCTGGGGAGCTCCTGGGCTGGATCTGCTGTTTCTGTTTCCGCTTCCTGGTCCTGACTCTGTACTGGAGCTGGTGCTGTTTTGGGTGTAGCAGCAGGTGGAGACTCAGGAGCGCTGAACGAGACAGTGCCAGAGGAGGGGTGTTCAGAGGTCCCCCCCTCAGTCTCCACTCTTCTCTCTTCAGAATCTTCACCCTGATTTTGTGATTCTGTGCAGAAATTAAATAAAATATTAAATATGATGTAAAGTAGGTGACTGATTGGCAGGTTACCTGCTGCTTCTCTGTACTTACCTGTCTGACTCTCCTCCTGTGAAATTCCAGCACTCCCATCAGTCCCTTTGTGCTGCTCAGTCAGTGCTGTCTTCTGATGCTCATCATGGGTCTTACCTGAGATAAACCAGCCTGCAACCTGCTTTGCTGCAGAAACAGAGGACATAATGTACATTTTCTGTACCTATAGGGTACCACCCCTGTGACACGTTTGTAGTTTAGACATCTTTTAGTACGCTTCTTTCTGATAGTGTACTTTATTTATTGCTGTAGTCTATTCCTGCTCAAATACATTCTGTACTCAGTGTACTATTCCCTCATTCTCACCATGTTCTCCTGCTCTCTCATTCTCTCTCTCTCTCTGTCTCACACACACACACACGCACACTCACGCACACGCACACACACACACACACAGCAACTGAGAAACAACTGCACTTGCATATAACAGAATCACCAGGAACAGCTGTCTGAGTCTCTACTCTCAGTAAGATGTGTGTTCTGATGCTCATCACAGGTCTTACCGGAGCTCAGCCAGTCTCCATACAGCTCTGCCCTTTCCTGAGGGCCTACTGCAGAAACAGAGGAAATAAGGCTGTGTGTGCTGAGTACAGTACAAATGCAAGGAGGCTCACAGGTGAATATCTGATCCTGCTTTACATCAAGGCCAGGATTCAATCCCCATTTGTTCTTACTGCTCACACACAATAATGCAAGGGTTATTTTTTTTTATCTTAACCAATACAGTTTAATAAATTCAAAATATTCACTCTGAATTAATCTTTCTATGGAGAAATGAAATAAATCTACCTAAATAAATCTACCTGTAAATGTATCTGAGCAGCAAGTGCACCTGCACACAAGAGAATGAGCAGGAGCAGCTGCCTGAGTCTCTCACTGAGAACGTTACCTGCTGCTTCTCTGTACTTACCTGTCTGACTCTCCTGAATATCCTCCTCTTCCTCTGGGCTGCTGGGGAGCTCCTGGGCTGGATCTGCTGTTGTGTTCTCAACTCCTCCCCCTCCTGCCCCACTGGGCTGAGCTCCGCCCCCATCACTACCTCCATTCTGCCCCCCCCTCTTCTCTCTCTGCCTCTGGGCTCCTGCAGTCTGATTGGCTCCAGTCTCATCAGTAGATTCTGCTTCTGCTGCTCTTTCTGTTTCCACTTCCGGGTCCTGATTCTGTACTGGAGCTGGTGCTGGATGGGGGGGAGAATTAGGGGGATGGGGAGGAGAGGGGCTGGATCGGGGACTGTGGAAGGTCTCCTCTTCATTTTCTGTTTTGGGAGGAGCAGCAGGTGGAGACTCAGGAGTGCTGAATGGGACAGTGCCAGAGGAGGGGTGTTTAGAGTTCCCCCCCTCAGTCTCCACTCTTCTCTCTTCAGAATCTTCACCCTGATTTTGTGATTCTGTGCAGAAATTAAATAAAATATTAAATATGATGTAAAGTAGGTGACTGACTGGCAGGTTACCTGCTGCTTCTCTGTACTTACCTGTCTGACTCTCCTCCTGTGAAATTCCAGCACTCCCATCAGTCCCTTTGTGCTGCTCAGTCAGTGCTGTCTTCTGATGCTCATCATGGGTCTTACCTGAGATAAACCAGCCTGCAACCTGCTTTGCTGCAGAAACAGAGGACATAATGTACATTTTCTGTACCTATAGGGTACCACCCCTGTGACACGTTTGTAGTTTTTTAGATACCTTTTAGTACCCTTCTATCTGAAAGTGCACTTTATTTATTGCTGTAGTATATTCCTGCTCAAATACATTCTGTACTTAGTGTACTGTTCCTTTATTCTCACCATGTTCTCCTGCTCTCTCATTCTCTCTCTCTCTCTGTCTCACACACACGCACACACACGCACGCACGCACACACGCACACACGCGCACGCACACACACACTCACACACACACAGCGACTGAGCAATAACCGCACCTGCATACAACAGAATCACCAGGAACAGCTGAGTCTCTACTCTCAGTAAGATGTGTGTTCTGATGCTCATCACAGGTCTTACCGGAGCTCAGCCAGTCTCCATACAGCTCTGCCCTTTCCTGAGGGCCTACTGCAGAAACAGAGGAAATAAGGCTGTGTGTGCTGAGTACAGTACAAATGCAAGGAGGCTCACAGGTGAATATCTGATCCTGCTTTACGTCAAGGCCAGGATTCAATCCCCATTTGTTCTTACTGCTCACACAATAATGCAAGGGTTATTTTTTCATCTTAAGCAATACAGTGTAATAAATTCAAAATATTAACCCTGAATTAATCTTTCTATGGAGAAATGAAATAAATCTACCTAAATAAATCTACCTGTAAATGTATCTGAGTAGCAAGTGCACCTGCACACAAGAGAATGAGCAGGAACAGTTGCCTGAGTCTCTCACTGAGAATGTTACCTGCTGCTTCTCTGTACTTACCTGTCTGACTCTCCTGAATATCCTCCTCTTCTTCTGGGCTGCTGGGGAGCTCCTGGGCTGAATCTGCTGTTTCTGTTTCCGCTTCCTGGTCCTGACTCTGTATTGGAGCTGGTGCTGTTTTGGATGTAGCAGCAGGTGGAGACTCAGGAGCGCTGAACGGGACAGTGCCAGAGGAGGGGTGTTCAGAGTTCCCCCCCTCAGTCTCTACTCCTCTCTCTTCAGAATCTTCACCCCGATTTCGTGATTCTGTGCAGAAATTAAATAAAATATTAAACCTGATGTAAAGCAGGTGACTGATTGGCAGGTTACCTGCTGCTTCCCTGTACTTACCTGTCTGACTCTCCTCCTGTGAAATTCCAGCACTCCCATCAGTCCCTTTGTGCTGCTCAGTCAGTGCTGTCTTCTGATGCTCATCATGGGTCTTACCTGAGATAAACCAGCCTGCAACCTGCTTTGCTGCAGAAACAGAGGACATAATGTACATTTTCTGTACCTATAGGGTACCACCCCTGTGACACGTTTGTAGTTTTTTGGACTCCTTTTAGTACCCTTCTTTCTGAAAGTGTACTTTATTTATTGCTGTAGTCTATTCCTGCTCAAATACATTCTGTACTCAGTGTACTATTCCCTCATTCTCACCATCCATGTTCTCCTGCTCTCTCATTCTCTCTCTTTCTCTGTCACACACACACACTCACACACACACAGCGACTGAGCAACAACTGCACCTGCATATAACAGAATCACCAGGAACAGCTGTCTGAGTCTCTACTCTCAGTCAGATGTGTGTTCTGATGCTCATCACAGGTCTTACCTGAATCCCACCAGTCTCCATACAGCTCTGGTGTTTCCATAACTCTTCCTGTGGAAACAGAGGAAATAAGGCTGTGTGTGCTGAGTACAGTACAAATGCAAAGAGGCTCACAGGTGAATATCTGATCCAGCTTTACATCAAGGCCAGGATTCAATCCCCATGTTTCCTCACTGTTCACACACAATAATGCAATGCAATATACAAAGTAATGCAGAACATTTGGTCTTCACCTTCACAATTTGGCAAATTCAAAGTAAAAGCATTCAAGTAGCACTTTATACTTAAATTCTGAACCAAAATGAAGGACAAGTGTTGACTTTTGTGAATGGGGAGAGAAAATGCATAGTTAGTCACTTGTTGGACATTTACAAAAGGTTTATATGATAACTTATCTGGTCAATCATCTAAAATACTTAACGGTCAACAGTTAAGGGTCAAGCCGACTCAAGAAATTTCAAATTTAATTAATTGCTTGAAAAATGTCCACAATGTTTTATGGGTATTTCACAATATATTTCCTTTCCTGAACTGGCTGAATTGCAGGGTAATTGATCCCAACCCTGAAACAGAGGCATTTCAGTACTGCTGTTTCATTATGAGACACGTTCCTGTTCAGCACAGAGTTAATTCTGCCTTACCTGGAGTTTCCTCAACGTTTTCAGGGTCTGCTGGTAATAGCTGTTGTCTTTCTGTTTCAAAAGAAATGTTTCACAGATTTAATTTATCTAGTTTTACCAGCAGCACGCCTACATCTGAAGTTTATGAATATGAATACATCTGATTTTAATACACCTGTCATTGAGTACTGTATAGGCATACATTGTATAGATGTTAATTTTTTGGAGGAAACCTGCAGCTGCAGTGTTTTAAGTTCAGAGATAAAGTACCAGAGGGAGTGATGTCATCACCTGCAGCTCTAAGGCCAGAGTGAATAACACTGTTCTGCAGCTCACCATTTACTGCAGCTTCAGAGTCTCTCTCTCTCAGTCTTGTTTTTTCTACAATATAAGATATGAAATATTATTCATTACTCATCGTGCTTCACAGTGGCATCATCACAGTCATTACCATCATTTCTACAGCTTACCCCCAGATTGAGCTTCCATGTCCTCTTCATTTTGTCTTTCTACAACATAAAATATGATTTTTATTATTATTAGTCATGGGTGTAGTAGTGCTAATGTATGAGCTTTCAGTCCCACAGTATTGGAGAGCTTGTGCTCATTTTATGGAGACAACAGGAGTGCAGCCCTACTGAATCCAGTCCTGAGTAACTGCTCCAGAACCAGCAGGATCTGCATATGGATGCGTTTATTAATATCATTTCATGTGTTATTTGAAAAGACTCTTACTTTTGTAGTATTTCTTGTAGTAAAATAAAAGCAATCCCACAATGATGAAGAGGAGGAGGACAATGACTAGAGAAATAATGACAGAGGCGCTTCCTAAAAACATAAAGAAAAACAGAACATGTTAGAAAAATATAAAAGATAAAGCTCAACCATTTTGATCTGATTATTGAAAGATGTATATAAACATATTTCTGTATTTCTGACTTTAGAAGATGATTTATTTAGTTCCCTGTGTTAATGAAATGGCAGTTAATTTGAAGTTGACTGGTTGCTCAGCAACAGCTGTCTCAGCTGACAGTGCTGGGGATGATTGGGGTCAGTAGTAATCAATGTTCCCCAGTCATGTGTCAGAGACTGTGAGGTAGATGGGGTACATGAGCATTTAACCCCTAGTAGGACCCCGACAGTACCGTGAACAGGGCCTTTACCCAGTACTCTATGCTATAGACCAGAGGGAGAAATTTGGGTGGAAGTCCCATGGAATTCACAGGATAGCACAGAAAAATAAACTGGTAACCCCAGGAGAACAGCAGAACATGAACAAATTGTAAATTGAGCAAGTGGGAAAAAAAATTGCAGTATGCTTAACTTAAGTTAAAAACTCTGGTTAAAAGCTTTAGACTACAGACCTGCATAGCAGCCTGAACAGCTATCCAAACCTGTGAACTGAGGATTAGGGCTGGACTACATAACAACTGGAACAGCTAACCAAACCTGTGAAATGAGCATTAGGGGTGGACTGTGGCAGCCAGGATGGCAGGCCTGTGCTCAGTCCCTACATCAGCTGAGTGGGCCTTACCTGGAGCAGGGAAGCAGCTCTTTACAGGAAAGTCTGTTCTGCTCTCACCCACAGGGTTGTGCAGCACACAGGTGTAGATTGCATCAGAGCTCTCTGCTGCCTCTATCTTCAGCTGGGACCCTGGCTGGGGCTCTATGGCAGGCCCCTCCCACCTGTACTGAGTGCTTGGTCTGTCGCCCCCAGAGCACAGCAGGGTTACTGAGGAGCCGTTCACTTGGCAGGTGACTGCTGGTTTACCTACAGCATCTACATGGAAAACAAAGGCTTGTGACCTCACAGCTAACTTTAGCATTGTCTTTCATGGATTAGCACACCTGACCCACATGATCGAGTATGACTTATGATTGAGAATAGAGCCTGACCGATATATCGGTGTGGCCGATATATCGGCCATTATCTGACATTTTTCACAACATCGGGATCGCCAGTTATGCCGCCGATGTGTCCCGATATTTTAGTAAGTATAATAAACAAAAAACAATGATTATTTATCTGTACTTGTCTGTTCGAACGTTGTAATTGCTATTTACTAGAATTATCCAGTAGAGGGAGCTCTAATACAAGTGTGAACTGCAGCAGCTGACGCGCTACTTCTCTAATAAGACGTTTGACACTCGTGCCACGTCAAATATTCTCCACTGCGAGACTTGTCTGCACAGATTTCATTGCCGCAATAAAGGTATGTATATTTAGTGAAAGTTTTTAATTAAATGCGTTTATACGACCACTATGTTTATCAATCCTCATTATCAAGCGAGCGAGCTAGCTAACATATTTGGTTCACTTTAGCAAGCTAGCTGGCTAGCAATCATTTATGAAGTGGCAGTGAGCACATAAGCAGCGTAGGATCTAGGCCTACATTTCCAGAGGACATCGCTGTATTCTCAAATAAATAACCAGCCAAAATAAAATGGTGATTGAATGCATCACACATTTGTTTTTGTATCTGAGATAATGATATTAGCTACTATATGATGCTGTGTCAAGCGAGTGTGTCATCTAGTCACGCGTCATCGTAGCAAGCTAACCAGACAGTAAAAACGCAGAAAAACACTTCTAACGTGGATCATATAAGCCATGTTATCTAGCTTTGTCGTGATAACATGAGAGAAGGATTGCTGTTGGAGAAGTGAATCAACCAACAGTTAGCGCGGGTAACCTGCACGAAAGCGCATTGTAGTTTTTTTCACGTAGGCTATTTCACCCAGTCAATTTAATTTCATCTAACGTTACACTTGATTCACTCTTTAGCTCCGCTAGATAATGTCTTACTCTTTGAGACCATATAGTAGAAATAAAATAAGAAAATATAATTCATTTAACTTACTGAGAATATATAATAAGAAATAATGAGGCTGTGTCAATAGCTAATGCGTTATTGCGAGCGAGTGTGTCATCTAGTCACGTGTCAGAGCGCATTGTAGTTATTTTCACCGCCTAATTCTTATGGACAGGGAAGCTCTCTAGATCGTCTTACTCTTTGAGATCATGTAGTAGGAATAAAATAAGAAAATATTATGTAATAATATAATTAATGTACTGAGAATAGATACTAAGAAATAATAACAAATTAATAACAACAACAATAATAATAATATTCATAAAAATACATGTTTGAACCTGGAAAACGGATTTTTTTTAGATTAATTTTTTATAGATGGCTGGAAAAGAAAGGAGTAAAAGCAAGGTGTGGAGTTATTTTGATTTCACACACTTAAAGATGGTGTTAATACATATATTTAATTTAATATCATCTTTTACTTTTTTTATCTAAAAAGTTCTTTGTGTGTTTATTTTTATTTGTTTGCTTATAAGTTAAATGTTCTTAAATATAAAAACTTTAATAAAATATACGTTTTTCAAATTGATTTGAAAATGTTGCACTTTTTGACAAAATATCGGTCAAAACATCGGTAATCGGTGGGCTAGGACTCTCCAAAATCGGAATCAGCATCGGACCCAAAAATCTGGCATCGGTCGGGCTCTAATTGAGAACTCTGTGAAACTACAGGTATAACTTCTGTGCCATTTAGCGATATTCGCACTCATAACCGTGTGGTTACAGACCGACTTGTGAAGCGCTTTGAAATAATGTAAAATGCCATGCTTCTACCTGCTTGGACAGACAAAAACATTTTTTATTGCCCCACAAAATGGTTGAAAGTGTATTTCAGTAGACAGTGTATAAATTTTTTATAACATACAGCTAATTTTTTTTTGATGAAAGCCCACAATTACCTGGGATTTGGTCATTCAGTAGAAGCAAACTCACCAAACACTTTCACCGTCTGACGATAGTGCACCAGCTCTCCCTTGATCTGCAGCTCACCAACATACTCCCCACTGTCAGCCTCTGTGAGATGTGTGAGGGTCAGGGCTCCCGTTGTGAGGTCCAGGATCGTCCGTCCTTTAAACTGCCTGTATTCAACCACTTCCTTCTGGTAAAATTCAACCACCTTATGATGATTCCACTTCCACAAAATTTCCTCCAGGGGACCCTGAACATTAGGCTGTAGTGTGAAGTTTCCATTAGACTGGACAATCATCTCAGGCATGAAATCACCTGCAAGAAAGTATTTTAATACAAATCATGAGCAATTTTTTTTTACTTTAATCTGAGCTAACAGGTTAGCAAGTATACAGATACAGTAAATGCAGTTAGAGAAATGATCAGTTAAGTTCCTTTGCTGACACTAGTCTAGGACACTTATAGGCAAATATAACCCATTCATAATAGAATTTTATGGCTCATTCTTTTGCTCAGGGAAATGCTTTATTTATTTTTTGTGACCTAAATGTAATGAGACCGGGGGCCTCCTTTAAATTGCAGTAATCAGATATTGATTTTACAAACATAAATACTGAGCACTCAAAAAAATCTGAAGAAAACCAGCCTCTGCCCTGTCCAAAGAAGTTGGCTGAAAGGTGTCACACACCCACAAGTGCTTAACTGCTGCAGTTTCCAGGTAACTCCTCGTGTTGTGATTTGCTTTGCACTGTGAGTCTAAGCAAGCGGTTTTCCAAAGCAATGCTACCCATATTTTGCTACATTTGTTCAATGGACTTAGTGCCACTTTTCTCCTCTTGCATATCATATCGTATTTGGTTTTTAAATGTTGTGCCACATCAAAGATATGAATCTACAAAAGTCCAAGTGTATATAAAATCAATGGCATCACTTTAACCAGTGGATCACTGACAGATCTCCCCTTGCACTCTTCTCCACTGAAGCAGCAGGGCAGGGAGGAGCCTAATTTGTCCTTTGGATCCTGTAAGAAACCCCGTCCACACGCAGCGGAAGTATCTGAGTGGTGAAGGAACGCGTGTAGTCTCACCTGGTGCTACTAGAAGAGGAGTAATTTAATGATATCTCAATTATCTGACTCCAAAATAATGTTTTAACATTTCCTCTGTGCCAACAGTTATGCATAGATTGAGGAGACTGCTTTCCGCCAGTAGTGTGGCTCTATACCGATCGCTGTCTATCATGGTAGGCGTGGACGTGCCTCTGGCTTGTGTAGCCTGCATAAATCCTGCTACAACACTAGTGTATAAGCAAGTAACTATGGGGTGCCAATGTCCTGAGTTCTGTGTGTATGTTAGGACCTTAAAACTACTAGGTGTGCAGGTGTAAGATTCAAAGAGGAATGCCAGGTCAAAATGAAGGTAGTTTATTGTATAGTGTGTTCAATAGTGGGATACAGATATGGGCGCTGACCCATAGGTACCAAGATTTAGTCGGCACCCAGCACCCAGTACCAAAGACACCAACTTCTTCTGCATGAAGATTGGCTTTCCAACAATACAAAACATGATTAGACTTTATTATGGAGACCCAAAGGTTTACATAACGCTGATCCAGTAGGATGTTTTCAGCACTGTCTCTCACACCAGCCGACTCCCTCTCAGCCCTATCTGCCACCAGACCCCTGCAACTCATTCAGAATGCTGCGGCTCGTCTGGTCTTCAACCTCCCCAGACACTCCCACGTCACTCCCCTGCTCACTACCCTCCACTGGCTGCCTGTTATAGCTCGCATCAAATTTAAAACATTGGTCCTAGCACACCAGGCAGTCAAGGGATCAGCCCCAGCATACCTCCACAAGATATTTAAACCCTACATGCCAGCCAGATCCCTCCGTTCTGCTACCTCAGGACGCCTAGCACCTCCCCCTCTTCGCACCTGCACTTCCAGAACACGTCTCCGGTCTGTTCTGGCCCCACGATGGTGGAATGACCTCCCTGTGGAGGTCAGAACAGCTGAGACACTGACCCATTTCAAACGACGACTGAAGACTCACCTCTTCAGGCTGCACCTCTCCCCATCCCTCCCTACCCCCCTGTAAATGACTGTAAGCTTAGGGTTGTAACTAGGCAGCTGTTTCGTAGGTGACTTAGGTGCATTAACTGTCTTAACGACTACTTGTATTTTTTCCATAGATTGCATTGTTGCCGTTTTCGTTGTGTTAGTGTTAATCAGTTTAACCTTCAGGGTCCAAGTTGAACTATGCGGTTGTTCCCTGCACTTGGACCGGTACTTCTCTCTAGGGGTTTCGTCATACTTGTTCCTGGTTATGGTTATATACACTTTGTTGTACGTCGCTCTGGATAAGAGCGTCTGCCAAATGCCTGTAATGTAATGTAATGTAAAGCACAGTAAACAGTCTATTTTACTCTGAGGCAGACTTCTGTGAGCTGCCCTACAGTCCACTACCAGTCAAATTACTGAAGGAACTGACTGGTATGGAGCGCGCCTGTGCTTAACCTCGTTAACTGGCCTTGTTAACCTCTGGTTTTGTACCCAACCCCTTGACAGTTTAGTTTCTGTCATCAAGGCCCTGGTGCAAAAGCCTAATTTTAAACCCTGAAATCCTAAAAAACTACAGACCTACCTCCATTCTCCTCTTCTAAAATACTTGAGAAGGCCGCAGTGTAGTGACCTCTGGGTTAAATTAACTTTAAAATTCAATTTAAACTTAATGTTTGCATACAACACACCCCATTTTACCGATGATGTTAATGTTTTACAGAACAACGCTAGACAGTGAAGCCTGAGTTGGCGGATACCGACAGGATACAGATGCAGCTAGCTTCTGCTCATCCCTCCTGTCTACACCCACCATTCTAAATTTAACATATATTACTCTATAGGTGAAATTTCTTTCTTTTTTGAAACGTTTCATTTAAGTCTTTTACGCTCATATGCCTACATGTCGCTGTAGCCTAATCTGTCTCAATCCGTTTACCTACGATGGCTTTGTCTTGACAAACCATTAACTCGCGGAGCGGTTTCTGTTGCCGGATATCCCATTACCCCATATTATATGCCGAACCGAACCTACCCCTCACTATCCATCTTCCGCCGTGGCCTGAAGACTCGTCTCTTCAGACTATACCTAGAATAACCACCACCACGCTGTATTAAAAAAAAAAAAAAAAAACCTGTCCTGTCACTTGTTACATGTTGCCCCATCCCTGCACTTCTTGGTAATTTGTATTTGTCCTAATACTGTAGCTTATTCTTCTGCCTAGTTGGCTTTGCAGATGTTAGACCAGGATAGTGTTCATTGTTTTCGGCTAGAAATAGCTGTACAAAATAAGTAATTGTACCTTACTGAACCCGTGTTCAGCAGTTGTCTACGATCATGAAAATGCACTTTTGTACGTCGCTTTGGATAAAAGCGTCTGCCAAATGAATGTAATGTAATGTTATATCTTGACAACATGTATATTTACATGCAGTTCTCTGTAAATATGTTCACTCGTTAATCGTACGCCAGAATATAAATTCTAAAAAAAGGAACAAACAAAAACGAATTCACAGCTAGAAAGTTCTATGGTACTGTCGGAAACTCGGTGACAAGGTCAGAGCTTCCACTCATAACAGGTAGGGTCGCTCAACACTGTCCGCAGCGTCCGCGGTCATAGGCTCTTCCTCAGGCAGAAATCACTCAGGATTATAACCGCTTTTACCATAAGAGCAGTGCAGTGGAACAGAGTCGAGTTCAGCGAATTCGGCTCGTGGTTTACAGCCTATGTCGCTATTTTAGTTTATATAGATCAATTTGGGATATGAACTAGATAGTTAAATGGGTTACCTCTGAAAAAGGTTCTGACGTAAAACACACAGAACGAATAATTACCGAAACGATTTAGGAAGTTCTCACCAAATTTGAAGTTCGCGAAGATAAATAACGCCGTTGTGATTCTGAAGTGCTTGTCTGCCATTGCTCACCTTCATAGTGGACTTTGGATTTATGAACACCTTAATGGGAAGTACCGAATGAGAAAGTGAAAGCGCGTTGTCCACAGCCCTTATTTGTTATAGCCATGTAAATAGCAGACGAATCCAAATAATATCCACAACAAGAACAATACTTAACAGCGCCTGTTTAATCTTTGCATGGGAAAATTGGAATGTATTGTCACATAAGGGCAAACTTAAATAAATACACTCTATTATGTTACAATGAAGATCATAGGGTATTCGATGCACGATAAATAAAAATAAATCAATTTTATTTGCAAAGCGCTTTTTCTATTATTACATACTGTGTATTAAACTGCATGGTTTCAGATCTTTAGACAAAACATAATATTAGACAAATGGAAGCTGAGTAAAAACAAACATATTTTTAAAAATGATTTCATTTATTTAATGAAAACAGTTTCAAACACCCATATCACCCATGTGAAAAAGGAATTGCTCCCTTAGTTATTCAATTAACCAATTAACCAAATTTAATTGAGAATCCGATTCAGCTGATTGAACACAGCCAGGCTTGATTGCAGCCAGCCCTGTTGAATCTAAACTCACATTGAACCTTACCATCAAAGTGGTCACCACAAAGTTTCTACAAGCACACTATGCCACAATCAAAGGAAATTCCAAAGAGATGAGAATCAAGACTAGGTAACCTAATATATGGCTGGACCTAACACACGTGATTCGGCAGACCAATGGTGTAACTTCATAACTCGGCCGACCAATGGTGTAACTTCATCACTCAGTCAGTCACAGACATTCGCGTTTGTAGGGCTGGTCCCGCTGTTGCGGTCCACTCCAGCCAAAAAGTTGGGTTGAAAAAGGGTTGAAATATCAGTCTGAAAAGGGTTACAAAGCCATTGCTAAGACTCTGGGACTTCGCCTAAATACAAGGAGAGCCATATCTCCAAATGGAGAACACTTGGAACACTGGTGAATCTTCCCAGGAGTGACCAGCTGGCCAAAATTTCTCCAAGGGTGCAGTGACAACTCATTAAGGAAGTCCCAAAAGATCCCAGAAGAACATCCGACGAACTACAGACCTCTCTAGCCTCAGCTAAGGTCAGTGTTCATGACTTCACAGTACGACAGAGACTGGGCAAAAATGGGATTCATGGGAGAGGAACAAGGTAGAAGCCACTGCTCTATCCAAGTGAAACATCATTGTTGGTCTTACATTTGCAAAAAATGCACCTGGATAATCTCCAAGCCTTTTGGGATAATGTTTTATGGGCAGATCAGTCAAAAGGGGAACCTTTTGGACGACAAGGGTCCCATTATGTGTGGCCTAAAGTAAATACAGCATTTCACAGTCAGATCATCGTACCAACAGCCAAACATGATGGTGGTAGTGTGATGGTGCGTGGATAATTTGCTGCCTTGGGACCTGGACGACTTGCCATTATTTAAGGAACCATGAATTTTGCTCTATACCAGAAAATACTTAAGGAGAATGACCCATCATCTGTTTAAGAGCTGAAGCATAATTGGGTTATGGAGCAAAACAATGATACACAACATAAAAGCAAGTCCACATCTGCATGGCTGAAAATTTACATTTTGGAGTGGCCTTGTCAAAGTTTTGACTTGAACCAAATAGAGATTCTGTGGCAGGACCTAAAACGAGCAGTTCCTGCTCGAAAACCTAACAATTTGTCCTCAATTAAAGCAGTTCTGCAAGGAAGAGTGAGCAAAAATTCCTCCACAGAAATTTGAAAGACTGATATCAAATTATAGGAAGTGTTTGGTTGCAGTTATTGCTGCTAATTGTGGTGCGACCAGTTATTAAGTTTAAAGTGGCAATTACTTTTTCACATGGATGATATGGGTGTTTGGTTACTTTTTTCATTAAATAAATGAAATAATAATTTAAATGTGTTTTGTGTTTAGTCAAGTTCCCTTTGTCTAATACTATATTTTGTCTTAAGATCTGAAACCATTCTGTGTGAAAAATATACATTAATAAAGAAAATGAGGCTGCTGTGCTTTGAAGTGAGAAAAATGAAATATGCTATTTCTTATGATGGGCATGCTCCAAAATATTCAGACCTCCAAAAATAGTGCTTCACTTGAACTTCACTTGAACACCCGAGCCACTCACATCATCCAAGAACTATAAACACTAACACACACACATGCACCCACACGCGCACACACACCCACACGCACGCAGACACGCATATGCGCATGCGCACACACACACACAGACACACACACGGGCGTGCACACACGCACCCACACGCTGACACATGCACCCACACGCACACACACGCACACACACATACACACACACGTGCAGACACACACCCACACGCGCACACACATGCATATGCGCATACACACACAGACACACATACATACACACACACAGACACACACACACACACACACACACACACAAACAAACACAGACACACACATACACACACGCAGACACACACACACACACACGCACACACACAGACAAACACACATGGTTATATTTCCAGGCACATTTAGATTGTTGTTTAGGCCTGTAATGTTATGACCGCAGCGCCCATGTTTGGTCTTCAATTAAAATCTGAATAGCAATTACAGTATGTCACCACTAGATAGGAGTGTTGGGTAAAGATTGGCATATCAGCTGTGCAGTCTGATTTTTCCTCATGAAGACTGCCACTGCACGTTATAGCATTCTGGAGCAGTCTTGACTGTGCATAGTAATTATAAGTACAGTGAAAGTAAAAAAACTACACATTACCAAAACATCTACTTTACCTGAATAAACACATTGAAAATTTTTGTGTTGAAACATGTATTTGCTATTTCATGTTTGATTTTTGGTGGGATTGAACAAATCAGTTGCTGTTTACATTGTATATTTTGGACATAGACTCAAAATCAGTTCATTCCTTGTGACCCAATTCACAGGCATTGTTTGGTTTATACCCCTTACCCCTTGTGTCAAAGCCTATTTCCTGTCTGTTTTAACTGCAGCCCTGTCTCAATCTCTCTGACTCTGACTGGACTCCATGTGTTTGTGATCAATGAGCCAGATGTGAGCATCATCCTGAATGCAGCAATCCTGTTCTGCCTCTAGCATGTATCAGAGGAACAATCATGTGGAGAAACAATCATATCTCCAGTGGAAAGATATTCGGCTCACACTGGAAGGTATTCGGCTCCTTAGAACCTTCTCATCTGCATGAGGGGGCTGTGGTGTGGAGCTGCGTGAGGGGGCTGTGGTGTGGAGCTGCATGAGGGAGCTGTTGTGTGTAGCTGCATGAGGAGGCTGTAGTGTGGAGCTGCGTGAGGGGGCTGTGGTTCGGAGCTGCATGAGGGGGCTGTGGTTCGGAGCTGCATGAGGGGGCTGTGGTTCGAAGCTGCATGAGGGGGCTGTGGTGTGGAGATGCGTGAGGGGGCTGTGGTGTGGAGCTCCATACACCTACCAGGTTCTTCTCAGGGGTGCAGCAGTGTCCACTATTTTCACTAAGCAGGAGAGATGAGGGCTCGCGTATTACAGTGAGATTTAAATTACTGCTTGCTGAAATACCCCGGCGAGTGAGACGACATCGAGGAGTGAAGGTGCTCGTCACAGCACTAATCTGGCCTGTGTGCAGGGCCTACTGAAGTTAGACAGCGCTGTGTTCTGCAGCTGGGATGTACAGAAGATGGCAAGACAGAGCGGAGGGTCTTCGGGCTTTATGTGGTCAAAAGGCATGAAGTACAGGTAGGGTTGTGTTACAACTGGCTCCCCTATTGGTCAGATGGAATAGACTCTCCATACAGTGTATACCTACTGTACATGAGAATAACAAAATACATTTCAAATGGATAACAATACAAAACAGGGCATGGAATATTATAAAATTAATTTTTTTTTTAAATTCAATGCCTATAATGATTCAAATGCCTCAATTTAATAGAAAATGCCTCAATTTAATAGAAAATACAATACCACAATAACAAACGATTTATTCTCAACTGGTTCTGCTAATACATAGATTCATTTCTTCATAATTGTGGCCTTCAGTATATAAAAGTGACAGGGGCTGCACTGGTGCACATCACACACTATAATCTACAGATCATGAGAGAGAAATGAGAAGGATTAGCACTGAAACACCTCCATAGCTGGCCAAAAGGAATTAAATACAGAACAGGAGCCTCATTTATAAAACGAACTTACGATCAATTTTGATCTTTAGTATGACTTAGGCAGAAAACCACATATAAGTAGTTATTTGTAAAACCTTACTTTGACATGGAAATGATATTATCCCTACACAACGTCTAGAATTGAGTGGCAACTGGGTTTCCTGCTGGTTATGTAGGGGTATTGCAGTTTGGGACAAATACGAGTCCAAGCCTGTGGTGAACTTGGCATGAGCTTTTTGCTGCCCCACCTCGTTCACTGCAGCAGCGACACACTCCCAAGCGACCTGTTTGGCTTTGTTTGTCAACCCACTATTTAGTCCACTGAATAATACGTGTTGCCTGTCTTCAATCTCCTCTACCATCGCCATGATCTCATCTTCCAAAAGGTTTGCTTTTCTCTTTTGGTTCATGGTTTTTCCTGACTATAAACCCTCATTTGTGCTAGCATTATATAAGGGGAAATCGCTGATTGTAAGGCACGTTGAGGTGCCGTCAATTTTAAGTTAATTTGAGATTTATAGATCACAGGTGCGTAAGTTACAAATGGGCTTCTTAGATCCTGCGTAAACAAGGTTTTTTATGCTCAGTATCTTTTATGAATCAAACGTAAGCACACCATCGCAAATGATCTTAAGACTAAGTTCAAGTATAAATCTAAGAACATTTTTGTAAATGAGGCCCCAGTTCATTAAATGATCTCCTGTGTTCTCAGGCTTAGGAGCTGCTTTTCCTGTGTCTGCAGTCTTTTCATCCTGTGTCATGTGACACAGTGCCCCGCTCTCCTGTGTCTCTCCCTCCTGTGTGATCTGGGACAGTCCTGCTCAAGGGTCTGGGGGCTGTAGGGGTTAAGGGGTTTTATAGGGGCTGTAGGGGGTTAAGGGGTTTTTTAGGGACTGTAGGGGGTTTAGTGGGTTTTTTAGGGACTGTAGGGGGTTTAGTGGGTTTTTTAGGGACTGTAGGGGGTTTCGGGGGCTTTACTGGGGGGGACCCCTCTGTGAATCCTTCCTCTCCTCTCTCCCTCTCTTCTTGTCTTCCTCTGCCTCAGAGGTGCTGTTGGGCTCTAGATTTGGGCCTGATGTTGGGCTTTCCTCTGCACAGCAGGACTCCTCACTTGCTCCAGTGTGAGGGGGGGAACGGGCCGTGGTGTCTGGGAGTCCCTGGGCTGGGTCAGCTGTGCTTAATGGCTCAGTGAGTGGGACACTTAGATTTTCCCCTGCTGATGTGGGGTCTATATCCTGATCTGAATCTGGTTTTGGGACACTTTCGTCCCCTCCTGCCCCACTACACTGGGCTGCCCCCCCATCGGTGTCTGGACCCCGTCTCAGAATATCCTCCTCTTCCTCTGGGCTGCTGGGGAGCTCCTGGGCTGGATCTGCTGTTGGGTTCTCAGCTCCTCCCCCTCCTGCCCCACTGGGATGAGCTCAGAATTAAGGGTGGTGGAGAAGAGAGGGGCTGGGTGGAGGAGTGTAGTATTTCTCTTCATTTTCTGTTTTGGGTGGAGCAGCAGGTGGAGACTCAGGAGTGCTGAACGGGACAGTGCCAGAGGAGGGGTGTTTAGAGTTCCCCCCCTCAGTCTCCACTCCACTCTCTTCAGAATCTTCACCCCGATTTAGTGATTCTGTGGAAAAATGAAATGAAATATTAAACCTGACGTAAAGCAGGTGACTGACTGGCAGGCTACCTGCTGCTTCTCTGTACTTACCTGTCTGACTGTCCTCCTGTGGAATTCCAGCACTCCCATTAGTCCCTTTGTGCTGCTCAGTCAGTGCTGTCTTCTGATGCTCATCATGGGTCTTACCTGGGCTCCACCAGCCTGCAACCTGCTTTACTGCAGAAACAGAAGAAATAACATACATTTTCTGTACCTATAGGGTACCACCGCTGTGACACATGTTTGTACCTTTTTAGACACTTTTCAGAACCCTTCTTTCTGAAAGTGTACTTTATTTATTGCTTTAGCATATCCCAGCTCAAATACATTCTGTACTCGGTGTACTGTTCCCTCATTCTTACCATGTTCTCCTGCTCACTCTCTCTCTCTCTCTGTCTCACACACACACACACACGCACGCAGCGACTGAGCAACAACTGCACCTGCATATAACAGAATCACCAGGAACAGCTGAGTCTCTACTCTCAGTCAGATGTGTGTTCTGATGCTCATCACAGGTCTTACCTGAGCCCAGCCAGCCTCCAGACAGGTCTGCTACATTATCCCCAGCACTTCCTGTAGAAACAGAGGAAATAAGGCTGTGTGTGCTGAGTACAGTACAAATGCCAGGAGGCTCACAGGTTAATATCTGATCCTGCTTCATATCAAGGCCAGGATTCAATCCCCATTTGTTCTTACTACTCACACAGAATAATGCAAGGGTTATTTTTTTTTATCTTAACCAATACAGTTTAATAAATTCAAAATATTCGCCTTGAATTAATTTTTCTATGGAGAAATGAAATAGATTTACCTAAATAAATCTACCTGTAAATGTATCTGAGCAGCAAGAGCACCTGCACACAAGAGAATGAGCAGGAGCAGCTGCCTGAGTCTCTCACTGAGAATGTTACCTGCTGCTTCTCTGTACTTACCTGTCTGACTCTCCTGAATATCCTCCTCTTCCTCTGAGCTGCTGGAGAGCTCCTGGGCTGGATCTGCTGTTGGGTTCTCAGCTCCTCCCCCTCCTGTCCCACTGGGCTGAGCTCCACCCCCATCACTATCTCCATCCTGCTCCTCCCTCTTCTCTCTCTGCCTCTGGGCTCCTGCTGTCTGATTGGCTCCAGTCTCATCAGTAGATTCTGCTTCTGCTGCTCCTTCTGTTTTCTCTTCCTGGTCCTGACTCTGTACTGGAGCTGGTGCTGGATGGGGAGGAGAATTAGGAAGGCGGGGAAGAGAGGGGCTGGATGGGGGACTGTGGAAGGTCTCCTCTTCAATTTCTGTTTTGGGTGGAGCAGCAGGTGGAGACTCAGGAGCGCTGGACGGGACAGTGCCAGAGGAGGGGTGTTTAGAGTTCCCCCCCTCAGTCTCCACTCCACTCTCTTCAGAATCTTCACCCCGATTTAGTGATTCTGTGGAAAAATGAAATGAAATATTAAACCTGACGTAAAGCAGGTGACTGATTGGCAGGTTACCGGCTGCTTCTCTGTACTTACCCGTCTGACTCTCCTCCTGTGAAATTCCAGCACTCCCATCAGTCCCTATGTGCTGCTCAGTCAGTGCTGTCTTCTGACGCTGATCATGGGTCTTAAATGGGTTAAGCCTGCCTGCAATCCGCTTTGCTGCAGAAACAGAGGAAATAACGTACATTTTCTGTACCTATAGGGTACCACCCCTGTGACACATGTTTGTACCTTTCTCAACACTTTTCAGAACACTTCTTTCTGAAAGTGTACTTTATTTATTGCTGTAGTCTATTCCTGCTCAAATACATTCTGTACTCAGTGTACTATTCCCTTATTCTCACCATGTTCTCCTGCTCTCTCTCTCTCTCTCTGTCTCACACTCACACACACACGCACGCGCACACACACACACACACACACACATAGCGACTGAGCAACAACTGCACCTGCATATAACAGAATCACCAGGAACAGCTGTCTGAGTCTCTACTCTCAGTCAGAGGTGTGTTCTGATGCTCAACACAGGTCTTACCTGTGCCCAGCCAGTCTCCATACAGCTCTGGTGTTTCCATAACCCTTCCTGTAGAAAC
This sequence comes from Anguilla rostrata, assembly GCF_018555375.3. Classification (NCBI taxonomy): domain Eukaryota; kingdom Metazoa; phylum Chordata; class Actinopteri; order Anguilliformes; family Anguillidae; genus Anguilla; species Anguilla rostrata. The sequence goes on along the minus strand of NC_057935.1, from coordinate 73,128,795 downwards.
AGAGGAAATATGGCTGTGTGTGCTGAGTACAGTACAAATGCCAGGAGGCTCACAGGTGAATATCTGATCCTGCTTTACATCAAGGCCAGGATTCAATCCCCATTTGTGCTTACTGCTCACACAGAATAATGTAAGGGCTATTTTTTTTATCTTAACCAATACAGTTTAATAAATTCAAAACATTCACCCTGAATTAATCTTTCTATGGAGAAATGAAATAAATCTACCTAAATAAATCTACCTGTAAATGTATCAGAACAGCAAGAGCACCTGTCCACCAGAGAACGAGTAGGAGCAGCTGCCTGAGTCTCTCACTGAGAATGTTACCTGCTGCTTCTCTGTACTTACCTGTCTGACTCTCCTGTGGAATTCCAGCACTCCCATCAGGTGTTTTGTGTGCTGCCCCCCCATCGGTGTCTGGACCCCATCTCAGAATATCCTCCTCTTCTGCTGCTCCTTCTGTTTCCGCTTCCTGGTCCTGATTCTGTACTGGAGCTGGTGTTGGATGGGGGGGAGAATTAGGGGGGTGGGGAGGAGAGGGGCTGGATTCGAGAGGGTGAATTGTCTCCTCTTCATTTCCTGTTTTGGGTGGAGCAGCAGGTGGAGACTCAGGAGCGCTGAACGGGATAGTGCCAGAGGAGGGGTGTTTAGAGTTCCCCCCCTCAGTCTCCACTCCTCTCTCTTCAGAATCTTCACCCTTTTCACCCTGATTTAGTGATTCTGTGGAGAAATGAAATAAAATATTAAACCTGATGTAAAGCAGGTGACTGACTGGCAGGTTACCTGCTGCTTCTCTGTACTTACCTGTCTGACTCTCCTCCTGTGAAATTCCAGCACTCCCATCAGTCCCTTTGTGCTGCTCAGTCAGTGCTGTCTTCTGATGCTCATCATGGGTCTTACCTGGGCTCATCATGGTTTCATACCACTTTACTCTTTCTCCAACCCTTACTGTACAAACAGAGGAAATAAGGCTGTGTGTGCTGAGTACAGTACAAATGCAAGGAGGCTCACAGGTGAATATCTGATCCTGCTTTACATCAAGGCCAGGATTCAATCCCCATGTTTCCTCACTTTTCACACACAATAATGCATGTAATGCAGTTATATTTGGCCTTCACCTTCACAATTTGGCAAATTCAAAGTAAAAGTTTAGCACTTTATACTTTAATTCTGACCCAAAATGAAGGATAAGTGTTGACTTTTGTGAATGGGGATAGAAAATGTATAGTTATTCACTTGTTGGACATTTACAAAAGGTTTATATGATAAATTATCTGGTTAATCAGATAAAATACTTAACGGTCAACAGTTAAGGGTCAAGCCAACTCAAGAAATTTCAAATTTAATTCATGGCTTGAAAAATGTCCACAATGTTTTCTGGGTATTTTGCAATTTATTTCCTTTCCTGAACTGACTGAACTGCAGGGTAATTTATCCCAACCCTGAAACAGAAGCATTTCAGTACTGCTGTTTCATTGAGACACGTTTCTGTTCAGCGCAGAGTTAATTCTGCCTTACCTGGAGTTTCCTCAACGTTTTCAGTGTCTGCTGGTAATAGCTGTTGTCTTTCTGTTTCAAAAGAAATGTTTCACACATTTTGTTTAATATCTAGTTTTACCAGCAGCACACCTACTTCTGAAGTTTATGAATAGGAATATATCTGATTTGAATACATTTGTCATTGAGTACTGTATAGGCATACATTGTATAGATGTAAAATTTTTTGGAGGAAACCTGCAGCTGCAGTGTTTTAAGTTCAGAGATAAAGTACCAGAGGGAGTGATGTCATCACCTGCAGCTCTAAGGCCAGAGTGAATAATACTGTTCTGCAGCTCACCATTTACTGCAGCTTCAGAGTCTCTCTCTCCCAGTCTTGTCTTTTCTACAATATAAGATATGAAATATTATTCATTACTCATCGTGCTTCACAGTAGTATCATCATAGTCACCACCATCATTTCTACAGCTTACCCCCAGATTGAGCTTCCATGTCCTCTTCATTTTGTCTTTCTACAATGTAAAATATGATTTTTATTATTATTAGTCCTGGGTGTAGTAGCGCTAATGTATGAGCTTTCAGTCCCACAGTATTGGAGAGCTTGTGCTCATTTTATGGAGACAACAGGAATTCAGCCCTACTGAATCCAGTCCTGAGTAACTGCTCCAGAAACAGCAGGATCTGCATATGGATGTGTTTATTAATATCATTTAAAGTATTATTCTAAAAGACTCTTACTTTTGTAGAATTTCTTGTAGTAAAATAAAAGCAATCCCACAATGATGAAGATGAGGAGGACGAGCACTACAGAAATCACAACAGAGGCGCTTCCTAAAAACAAAGAAAAACAGAACATGTTAGAAAAATATAAAAGATAAAGCTCAACCATTTTGATCTGACTATTGAAAGATGTATATAAATATATTTCTGTGTGTATATATTTCTGACTTTACAAGATGATTTATTTAGTTCCCTGTGTTAATGAAATGGCAGTTAATTTGAAGTTGACTGATTGCTCAGTAACAGCTGTCTCTGACAGTGCTGGGGATGATTGGGGTCAGTAGTAATCAATGTGCCCCAGTCATGTGTCAGAGACTGTGGGGTAGATGGGGCAACTGAGCATTTAACCCCTAGTAGGACCCCGACAGTACCGTGAACAGGGTCTTTACCCAGTACTCTATGATGTAGACCAGAGGGTGAAATTTGGGTGGAAGTCCCATGGAATTCACAGGATAGCACAGAAAGGCTGGTAACCCCAGGAGAACAGCAGAACATGAACAAATTTTAAATTATGCAAGTGGAAAAAAAATTGAAGCGTGATTAACTCAAATTAAAAACTCTGGTTAAAAGCCTGCATTGCAACTGGAACAGCTACCCAAACCTGTGAAATGAGCATTAGCGGTGGACTGTGGCAGCCAGGATGGCAGGCCTTTGCTCAGTCCCTACATCAGCTGAGTGGGCCTTACCTGGAGCAGGGAAGCAGCTCTTTACAGGAAAGTCTGTCCTGCTCTCACCCACAGGGTTGTGCAGCACACAGGTGTAGACTGCATCAGAGCTCTCTGCTGCCTCTATCTTCAGCTGGGACCCTGGCTGGGGCTTTATGGCAGGCCCCTCCCACCTGTACTGAGTGCTTGGTCTGTCGCCCCCAGAGCACAGCAGGGTTACTGAGGAGCCGTTCACTTGGCAGGTGACTGCTGGTTTACCTACAGCATCTACATGGAGAACAAAGGCTTGTGACCTCACAGCTAACTTTAGCATTGTCTTTCATGGATTAGCACACCTGACCCACATGATTGATTAATATAAAGCGCTTTTTTACTGAAACACTTATGGTTGAGAACTCTGTGAAACTACAGGTATAACTTTTGTGTCATTTAGCGATATTCACACCCATAACCGTGTTACAGGCCGACTTGTGAAGCACTTTGAAGTAATGTAAAAATGCCATGCTTCTACCTGTTTGGACAGACAAAAACATTTTTTATTGCCCCACAAAATGGTTGAAAGTGTATTTCAGTAGACAGTGTATATATTTTTATATATACAGCTACATTTTTTTGATGAAAGCCCACAATTAACTGGGATTTGGTCATTCTGTAGAAGCAAACTCACCAAACACTTTCACCGTCTGACGATATTTCACCAGATTTCCCTTGATCTGCAGCTCACCAGCATACTCCCCACTGTCAGCCTCTGTGAGACGTGTGAGGGTCAGGGCTCCCGTTGAGAAGTCCAGGGTCGTCCGTCCTTTAAACTGTCCGTAGGTAACCATCTCTTCCTGGTAAAATTCAACCACCTTGTTTTCATTCCACCTCCACAAAATGTCCTCTGGGGGACCCTGAACATTTGGCTGCAGTGTGAAGTTCCCATTCGACTGGACAATGATGGCAGATGTGACATCACCTGCAGGAAAGCCAGAGGCATTGATGCAGATGATTAACTGGATTTGTAAAATTTATTTATTTATTTTTGATTGTGTGCTGTGAAGGACAGAAAGTCTTTTATAAATACTTTTACCCACTTAATACCCTTTATAATATATGTGAATCTTTCACTTATTAAGAATAAAAAACAGACCAAAGTCTGCGTACATTTTGCTACAGCAGATATTACATCAGAAAAAATATGCTCGCTCTCAACAGAACCTGCTAACGACCTAATCTGAGATTAGCCGGTATGCAGGTATAGTGAAAGAACCGAGAAGGTTAAACTTGGAGACTCGCTTGTTATCCGTTAAATTCCTTGGTCGGAACTAGTCCTGGACACCCAGAACATACAACATTTTGACAAACTCATTCGTAACACCCGACATTTTATGGATACGTATTTTTCACTGTGAAACAGGTGATATTAGTTGATTTTACAAGAGGATAAATGCAGGGCAAAATAGAAATGAAACACACACCCAGAAGTGTTTATATGCTACAGACAGATCATAGGTTGCTCTGTTATCTTTATAATCTACACGATACTGCGCGTCCAAACAAGCCCTCCTCCAATGCAGTGCTGCCCGTATTTCCTACATTTGTTCCAGGAACTTGTCCCCGAGTTTTCTCCTGCCCGCACTGGCCGCCCTGGCCGTGTCGAAGTGTCCCTGAGCAAGACACCTAACCCCTAACTGCTCAGGTGAAGCAGAGGCATCAATTGTAAAGCGCTTTGGATAAAAGCGCTATATAAATGCAGTCCATTTACCATTTACCATTCTGTGTATCATCTGCTATTCTGTATTTTTAAATTTTGTGCTACAGCAAAGATTCAATTCTGTAAAAGTCGTCTTGCAGAAAACATCTATTGTGTCAGTTTAATATTTGCAAACAGCACACTTCCTGTGACTGTATTGCTTCATATAACAACCTTAGAAGTCCTACAACACATACAATAGCTACTAACACGTTTAATATATTTCAAAACCACCAGCAGTAATTTTACTTGGTGTAGAAACCACTGAAAATATTTACGACCAACCGCTTACGGGCTTCGTAATGTGAATATACCTTTGTGAATAATACAGCAACTAAAGCGTAACTTTTGACACCGACGCTATTGTCATTGAGCATTTTGGATGACAAACTCTGCAAGTTTGAGTCTGTGTGTAGCAGCTGTGTTCCTGGTTTTTACTCTTAGTAGTTATTCTAGTATTCTAATTACCAGAGAGTAAGCTATTAATTCAGCCCCCAAAATAAATTATTCAATGCAGGGGGGTTGGGGCACACTGACATCCGTCTGTTCCCGTTTACTAGAATAACTGATCGAGAATATGCGAGTACAGATACTCGGATAAGAAGCACATAGTTTTATAAGCCTATTTGAACGGAATATAATAGCCTACAGACACAAATTGTGCCTCAGCTCATCCCTCCTGTCTACATTTACATTCTAAACGTAAAATATATTACATTTAGCTGAAATATAAAGTCTCATTTAAGTCTTTCGTTTTCACTCATATATTTGTCTCCGTGCGCTTATCTATATTGACGTCATGACAAAGCCATTAACCGACACAGCAGTCTCTGTAACCCGATAGAGCACTTATCCTATATTACATTTTGACTAAAATGTCGTACTATATTCAGTAGGCTATGTCGGCTGCGTAGCCTTCTGTCTTAAGTTTCTCTGAAAATGTGCCCACTCGTTGAGTATACTAGAATACAATTCATAGGTAGAAAATCCCACAGTAATGTCAGAAACTCGGTGAAACCGTCAAATGCAAAACAGGTAGGATCGTTCCATGCAGTCAACACCGCCGGCGGTCAGAGGCTCTTCCTCAGGCAGAAATCTCACAGGATTTTAACGGCTCTAACTGTAGAAGTGCAGTGCAGTGGCACAGAGCGGAGTTCAGTGAATTTCAGTTCGTAGTTTACCGCCTGTGGGCTACGGTTCTATTAGTTTTGCCTACTATTGGTTTATTTGGCATATCAACAAGATAGTTAAACAAGCAACATGTGAACAAGTAAACCATACAACAAATAATTACCGAGGCAAGTCACAGTTCTTACCAAATTTGAAGTTGACGAAGATGAAAAATAACGCCGTGACTCTGTGGTGCTTGTCTGCCATTGCGCGCTTTCATAGCCTACTGGACTTCGGACTTTAATACACATCTAAGGTGAAGTACCTGACGTGAAAGTGAAACTATATGTCCATGCGGCAAACCCCAATTCCCAAACGGTTATTAGCTACTTGGATCTAGACTGCTGTGATTTGGGGGACCGACAGATTTTTTGGGGGCATCTTTTTATTCAAGACACAGTGTGTGCGATACAGTTTACAGGCCTGCATCGCATAGTGATATTTTATCTCAAGGTTGGCTCGATCCTTTCCGTTTAATTTATGCGCATGCCCATGTGTGTATGGAAGTTAATATCAGACTCAGAGATCGCGTAGGATTCTGCGTTAACGTGATCACGGGGAGAACATGCTAACTCCACACAGAAAGGACCAGGCCGGGATTCAAACCCAGGACCTTCTTGCTGTGAGGCGACAGTGTGACTGCTGTTCACTGCACCACCGTGCTGCCCTCGTAATCAGAATGCCTTGGCCGGTATTGATATAGAGAATAAAGAAGAACTGGATAAATGCATATTTTATTAATTTACAGACTTCCCCAACTCATCACTGGGCTAGGAGTTCGCCTGCCAGCCAGCTAGGTAGCAAGTATTGCTACATCCGTAACCCGCATAACGTTTAACCTTCATAGCTTGCCAAAAATCACCTTACAGTAAAATCCACCAGTAACCGCCTTGACACTTTTGCTCTCCTCGAAATCTCAAAAGCTGCAGGGGTCACTGTGCAGTGAACATGGCCAATCCATGAGGCTAGTGTTCTCGCTAGCACGTGGGACGCAGCGTCATAGGAACGCAGGACATTTCACACTGAAGGTCCAAAGGTGATCCAAAACTAACTAAAATTGTTTTTTTGGGGGGCTATACTGGCACGTTTGATTACAAGATACAAATTCATGCAAGCAAATGAACATATGAAAAAGTGTTTACGTTTGCTTTTATAATGGTGTCTTTGTTTAATAACTGTCAGTTGGTGATTCTCAGTCCCCATTAAATATTATTTGGGTAACAGTGCTAACGAGGGAGCTGTGCATTCACCAGGTCAGAGGGCTTGAGCCCCAAATTTATCACATAATTTGTGGTGAGTTGTTCAGCCGACCAGGGTGTAAAAATGTGAACTGTTCCTTTCAGATACGTGTGTGGATTACGGTTATCCTTATCGGAAATTTTATGATCCGGGTTTACTGCTGAGCAAGGCTGCTTTGCTATACTGCCCTACAAAGCCTTCTGCAGTAACTACGCAACGGGTAAAACTGAGAAAAATGGCTTTAAAGTGTTTTAACTGGCCAGCCGTCATGGTTTTTGGGAATAAAAATTACCTCATGAATACATGTACAATTAGTGCAATATCACCTATATACCTATAACCCATTTGGCTGGCCAGTTAAAACACTTTAAAGCCATTTTTCTCAGTTTTATCCTTTGTGTAGTTACTGCAGTTAGGCTTTGTAGGGCAGTATAGTGTAGATAATTAATTAATTAATTAATTTTTAACAGTTGTTGTTGGTGGTGGCCCAATTCAAACTACAGTTTAACAGACAGGTAACATCAAAAACCAAACACTAATCAAATGGTTATTGAATTGCTTATTGAACATATAAAACTGATGCATGCCGGAAGTTGCATGATTTCTCTGATATTTGCCGAGCTTTGCGAATACAAGGGCTCATATACGGCTAGCTATCTGCAAAGTTTTGTGGGGGCAGAGGAAAAAGTTGGGGTGCTATCACCCCCCCTTGCCCCGCCATAGATCTGGCCCTGGCTACTGGCATGCTAACAAGGAATGGGGGCGATCATGGACTTTTGAAATACGGTATTCCACAAGGATCAGTACTAGGACCAGTACTCTTCTCGCTATATATGCTACCACTTGGCAATATTATCCGGGGACATGGCGTAGAGTTCCACTGTTATGCGGACGATACCCAGATTTATATTTCAATGAAACCTGGCGAAGCACTGCCGCTTTCACGGTTAGAGGCCTGTATTGTAGATATCAAGGTTTGGATGCTTTCAAATTTTCTGCTCCTAAATTCAGACAAGACTGAAATGTTGGTTTTAGGTCCCAAAATATTAAGGGAGAAATTGTCTACTCTCACCTTAAACTGTGATGGTTGTTTGGCTGAACCTAATATGGTCGTTAAAGACCTTGGTGTCACCATTGATCCTGATCTATCTTTTGACACCCATATAAAAAACACATCCAGAATTGCCTTCTTTCAGCTGCGCAACATAGCTAAAATTAGACATTTCCTGTCAGTCGAGGATGCTGAAAAATTGATCCATGCATTTGTTACGTCCAGGTTAGACTACTGTAACGCCCTGCTTTCTGGCTGCCCTAATAACTCGTTAAAGAGTCTCCAGCTTGTGCAGAATGCAGCTGCTCGTATCCTGAGCAGAACTAAGAAGTATGAGCACATTACACCAGTACTAGCGTCGCTTCACTGGCTACCCATTAAGTATAGGATAGACTTCAAGGTTTTGCTCCTGACTTTTAAAGCTCTGCATGGACGTGCACCTGTGTACATATCGAACCTGCTCCTACCTTATAAGCCCACAAGGTCACTCCGATCTCAAGACGCAGGCTACTTGGTAGTCCCAAGAATTTCCAAGAACCTAAAAGGTGGTAGGGCTTTCTCCTACAGGGCCCCACTACTGTGGAACCAGCTTCCATTATTTATAAAGGAGTCAGACACAGTCTCAATATTTAAATCTAGATTAAAAACGCACCTCTATGCTCAAGCTTACAATCAGTTATAGTCTGGAGACAGGGTGCGAGAAGCCTGTAGTCATAGAGCTTTCTAGGTGGCAATCCTTTCCTTACTGTCACCTGTCAATCAGCTGTGACCCGACTTTACATGGGCTGGCTCTTGATAGGCGGGTATGGTTGTCTACCCCTCATGACTGCATGGGCTCTCCATCCCTGTCCTAGTAGATATGCAGCCATATTCTACTCCTGGCGGCGTCCCACAATACATAGCACTGGCACTTACTCACTGTCTGGTATATTGCAAATCCCTAACTGCTGTTTCCACCCTCTTCCCCACGCTGCCGCGGGGCTCTTGCCCAACCCTCGAGAGTGCTTCGAGAGTCGTCTGGTCTCCCCACCTCTGCGGTCCAGCCCCTCCTTCGTCATTGCCTCCACCCTGCCACATCTGCCGCCACCTGCTGTTCCCCATCACCGCCACCTGGCCCCACCCATCATCTGAGCCACATCACTTATCATATCTTCTGCATAAACTGGCTGACATGCTGGTCACCAGTCGGCACCCTGAGCCGACCAGAGGAGGATGGGTTTCCCCCTTGAGCCTGGTTCCTTCCAAGGTTTCTCCCCATCTGCCACGGGAGTTTTTCCTTGCCACTGTTGCCTTAGGCTTGCTCCTGTGGGGTTTAGGCTAGGGCTGTCTGTAAAACGTATTGTGACAACTGTTGTAAAATACGCTATATAAATAAAATTTGATTGATTGATTGATTGAC
>NC_057935.1:73097562-73119160 GCF_018555375.3 Anguilla rostrata | reverse complement strand
TGGCTTGATTGACAATTCATTTATTCAGTAGGTGGGAGTATAAGCTTTCTAACAATGTATAACATGTCTGATTTTGCTTTTGGAATATCGTTTTATCAGCGGTCAGCGTAACCGAAAATCTTCTTATCGCATTCACTTGCGCATTCACTCTGGGGTAGCATTAGCTAAAAGATGCTTCACCTATCGAAAGGTTGTCGACGATTTTTCATGATCTCTTGGAAAATACTATTATTACTGAAAACTTCTGGGCATAGCTAAGCCATATGTTTGCTGATAGACCTATCTGACAGTTTTCTCGAGCAAAACAGAAGCGGGTAGGACTTGATTTACTGTCTCTGTCGCTATCTACTGAACACATAAAATTTCATGATTGCTATGTAAGTATTACTGCTCCAAATATTTCGGTTCGTTCCGTTGTTACCATAATATAACAAACTTTCCTGTGTCTGCAGCTGCAGTTTCTCGCTACAATTACTAAAATTGGATATAAACAAAAGACGCAATTTATGCTGTAGTTTGCCAATGTTGAAATTAATAATACGGTACTCTGCGGGCAGCACGCAGGTAGCAGGGATGGCGAGTTGATATTTCGTTTTTGTTTCGTTTTTTTCGTATTTATTATTTGAAATATGTATTATTATTCTATCTGTCTCTGAGGTGCTCTGAAATGTGCATTCTCTGCTAAGCTGAGCAATGGATTGGAATAGGTATGTGTCAGACGTAGTGTTCACTTCAGTAGCAATAGGTTTTCTAATTTGTAAATATTTTATTATAGGAAGATCCTGTATTGTTATTGAAATATGCTGTTTTTAGATCTATTTTAAAGTGAAAGACCTGTTTAAAGATAATTTACTTTACAATTGTTGAAATATATCTAATATATTTTTCTATTGCTTAGTGTTGTAACACTATAGGCCTATACTTAACTATAGGCCTTACTAGCCTAACTTAAAGGTTGTTAATAAACCAGGTTTTTCATAAACCGTGAATTCGAAAATGAGGTCAACCCTTGTGGACATTACGTTTCTGATCTATTAAGGTCATTTCAGTTTCGTTGGGTACCGAGTATTGAATCAGTATCGTTTCAGTATCGAGTATCGTGATACTAAACCTGATATCGGTATCAAAGTAAAAATTTTGGTATCGTGACAACACTAGTGTGACGCTTTTTTAATTGCAACGCGGAAGCGCTGAAGCACGCCGGGCCATCTAAGTGTTACGACATAGTAAAGACCTTTACAGCAAGTGGCCAGGACATATCCATGGCGACGCAACCAATCCGACAGCATCTCTTAGAACAAAATTGGCCATAAGTCATCAATATTTTGTACAGTCATCATGATATTCAGTAGATATGTTGGGTGAAGGTATATGATCATGAGGACAAAACCATTTTAAAATTGCTCCATAGGGGGCGCAATAGTGCCAATGCTTGGACCCCTCCCAATGCCGCTTGCGGCTTTAATTTAATTTAATTTTATTTATTTATTTATTTATTTTTGAGTGTGTGCTGTGGACAGAAAATCTTTTATAAATACTTTTACCCACTTAATACCCTTTATGTGAATCTTTCACTTATTAAGAATAAAAAAACAGACCAAAGGCTTCGTAAATTTTCCTACAGAAGATATTATTTCAAGTATATTCATGTAAATTCAAGTGTTCTTTTAAAAAAAAAAAAAAAAAAAACCATCAGAAAAAATATGCTCGCGCTCAACAGAATCTGATAACGACCCGATGGCGTCAATAGGGTTGGTGACACCCGGTGTTACGAAGTCCATGAATATAGTATGTGTATGTAACTGGGGCGACCTCTGTTGGGGAATAGCGGTGTGCAGTCCATGCACATAGCACGTGAACATGCGTTCAGTGCGTCACAATTGAACGGCGCCAGAGAGTCTGTATAGTCGACTTGCTTACTGGAGAGGGCTGGGAGATTAGTTCAGTGCTGCAGTTTATTTTCTCCCTATTCGATACGTTGTGTGCGTACATCTAAATGTCAGTTCTTAATATTTGCTGGAGTTGTGATGGGCAATATCTACTGTAATGTAAAAGCGAATAAGTAGTGTCACGAATGTAACGTTAGCTGGAGCCGCCCGTATAATGTATAATGCTATACGTTGCATTGTGTTAAACGCATTTTCTGTTATTGCGTGTTGTACCAACGTTTACTGGTATCCTGTTATATACCGTAGTGGCACCGTAATTCAAAGCTGCTAGCTGGGGGAATTATGCAGATTCGTTATTAAACTTCTAGTAGATTTAACTACCTCATGTTCATATCTAGTTAATAGTATGTTCATTATTCGCTTTGATATGATGTGTTTTTACCGCGATTTCGTTAAGTAAGCCCGCTATTATAATGGAGTTTGTTTACATGGAGAGCTGTAAATGGGCTACCATTTCTATATGCTGACTTTTATTGTATAATTATGTACCTCGCTGTAATAATCTTATTATGGTTTCCATTTATATTTTTGTAGAACCACACACACAAACACCTTTTCATCATTAAAGAGTAATTTCTGGACATTCTTGCTGTTGTTCTTACCGGACAAGCCTGCAGCGATTCAACACCCCTGAAGCAGCACCCTAGTTCAGTAGACTAGCAATCCCTATCATCTAATACACCCGGTGTGGATGTTGTCGACTGGGGGGTGCTGGCGGGTGTGGGCGCAGCATTGAAACGACAAAGCGCTTCTCGTCACATTAATACCGCTAATTTAATCAACCGTTAGCTGTTTCAACCCCTCTCTACAAATAACACTGCACAAAAAATGTATTGCCACTCATTTCGGTGCCCCCCCCCCCCCCCCCCCCCCCCCCCCCCCCCCCCCCGTTGGTGTCACCCGCAAACCCTGCACCGCCCTAGTGACGTCTCTGAAACGACCTCTAATCTGAGATTAACCGGTATGCAGGTAGTGAAAGAACCGAGAAGCCTAAACTTGGAGACTCGCATGTTATCCGTTAAATTCCTTGGTTGGCACTAGTCCTGGACACCCAGAACATACAACATTTTGACAAACTCATTCGTAACACCCGGCATTTTATGGAAACGTATTTTTCACTGGGAAACAGGTAATATTTGTTGACTTTACAAGAGGATAAATGCTGGGCAAAATAGAAAGGCGACACACACCCAGAAGTTTTTATATGCTGCAGACAGTTCATAGGTTGCTCTGTTATCTTCATAATCTACACGACACTGCGCGTCCAAACAAGCCCTCCTCCAATGCAGTGCTGCCCGTATTTCCTACATTTGTTCCAGGAACTTGTCCCCGAGTTTTCTCCTGCCCGCACTGGCCGCCCTGGGCGTGTCGAAGTGTCCCTGAGCAAGACACCTAACCCCTAACTGCCCAGGTGAAGGAGAGGCATCAATTGTAAAGCGCTTTGGATAAAAGCGCTATATAAATGCAGTCCATTTACCATTTACACACCTGTGTATCGTCTGCTATTCTGTATTTTTAAATTTTGTGCTACAGCAAAGATTCAATTCTGTAAAAGTCGTCTTGCATATAAAATATATTGTGTCTGTTTAATATTTGCAAACAGCACACTTCCTGTGACTGTATTGCTTCATATAACAACCTTAGAAGTCCTACAACACATACAATAGCTACTAACACGCTTAATATATTTCAAAACCACCAGCAGTAATTTTACTTGGTGTAGAAACCATTGAAAATATTGACGACCAACCGCTTACGGGCCTCGTAATGTGAATATACCTTTGTGAATTATACAACAACTAAAGTGTAACTTTTGACACCGACGCTGTTGTCATTGAGCCTTTTGGATGACAAACTCTGAAAGTTTGAGTCTGTGTGTAGCAGCTGTGTTCCTGGTTTTCACTCTTAGTAGTTATTCTAATATTCTAATTACCGGAGAGTAGGCTATTAATTCAGTCCCCAAAATAAATTATTCAATGCAGGGGGGTTGGGGCACACTGACATCCGTCTGTTCCCGTTTACTAGAATAACTGACCGAGAATACGCGAGTACAGATACTCGGATAAGAAACACAGTTTTATAAGCATATTTGAACGGAATCTAATAGCCTACAGACACAAATTGTGCCTCAGCTCATCCCTCCTGTCTACATTTACATTCTAAACGTAAAATATATTACATTTAGGTGAAATATAAAGTCTCATTTAAGTCTTTCGCTTTCACTCATATATTTCTCTCCGTGCGCTTAACTATATTGACGTCATGCCAAAGCCATAACTCACGCAGCAGTCTCTGTAACCCGATAGAGCACTTATCCCATATTACATTTTGACGAAAATGTCGTACTATATTCAGTAGGCTACGTCGGCTGCGTAGCCTTCTGTCTTAAGCTTCTCTGAAAATGTGCCCACTCGTTGAGTATACTAGAATATAATTCATAGGTAGAAAATCCCACAGTAGGCTAATGTCAGAAACTCGGTGAAACCGTCAAATGCAAAACAGGTAGGCTCGTTCCATGCAGTCAACACCGCCGGCGGTCATGGGCTCTTCCTCAGGCAGAAATCTCACAGGATTTTAACGGCTCTAACTGTAAAAGTGCAGTGCAGTGGCACAGAGCGGAGTTCAGTGAATTTCAGTTCGTAGTTTACAGCCTGTAGGCTACGGTTCTATTAGTTTTGCCTACTATTGGTTTATTTGGCATATCAACAAGATAGTTAAACAAGTAACATGTGAACAAGTAAACCATACAACAAATAATTACCGAGGCGAGTCACAGTTCTTACCAAATTTGAAGTTGGCGAAGATGAAAAATAACGCCGTGACTCTGTGGTGCTTGTCTGCCATTGCGCGCTTTCATAGCCTACTGGACTTCGGACTTTAATACACATCTAAGGTGAAGTACCTGACGTGAAAGTGAAACTATATGTCCATTCGGCAAACCCCAATTCCCAAAACGGTTATTAGCTACTTGGATCTAGAATGCTGTGATTTGGGGGACAGACAGATTTTTTTGGGGCATCTTTTTATTCAAGACACAGTGTGTGCAGTTACAGTTATACAGTGATACAGGCCTGCATCGCATAGTGATATTTTATCTCAAGGTTGACTCGATCTTTCCCGTTATATTTATGCGCATGCCCATGTGTGTATGGAAGTTGATATCAGACTCAGAGATCGCGTAGGATTCTGCGTTAACGCGATCACGGGGAGAACATGCTAACTCCACACAGAAAGGCCCAGGCTGGGATTCAAACCCAGGACCTTCTTGCTGTGAGGCGACAGTGTGACAGTGCTGTCCACTGCACCACCGTGCTGCCCTCGTAATCAGAATGTCTTGGCCGGGACTGATATAGAGAATAAAGAAGAACTGGATAAATGCATATTTTATTAACTTACAGACTTCCCCAACTCATCACTGGGCTAGGGGTTCGCCTGCCAGCCAGCTAGGTAGCAAGTATTGCTACAGCCGTAACCTGCATAATGTGTAACCATGCCAGCTTGCCAAAAATCACCTTACAGTAAAATCCACCAGTAACCGCCTTAACACTTAACACTCCTCAAAATCTGAAAAGCTGCAGGAGTCACTGTGCAGTGAACATGGCCAGTGTTCTCGCTAGCACATGGGACGCTGCGTCATTGGAACGCAGGACATTTCACACTGAAGGT
The DNA here is from genome assembly GCF_018555375.3 of Anguilla rostrata. Taxonomy (NCBI): domain Eukaryota; kingdom Metazoa; phylum Chordata; class Actinopteri; order Anguilliformes; family Anguillidae; genus Anguilla; species Anguilla rostrata. The sequence goes on along the minus strand of NC_057935.1, from coordinate 73,113,545 downwards.
CCAAAGGTGATCCAAAACCAACTAAAATAGTTTTTTTGGGCTATACTGGCACGTTTGATTACAAGATACAAATTAATGCAAGCAAATGAACATATGAAAAAGTGTTTACGTTTGCTTTTATAATGGTGTCTTTGTTTAATAACTGTCAATTGGTGATTCTCAGTCCCCATTAAATATTATTTGGGTAACAGTGCTAACGAGGAAGCTGTGCATTCACCAGGTCAGAGGGCTTGAGCCCCAAATTTATCACATAATTTGTGGTGAGTTGTTCAGCCGACCTGGGTGTAAAAATGTGAACTGTCTCTTTCAGATACGTGTGTGGATTGCGGTTATCCTCACATCCTTATCGGAAATTTTATGATCCGGGTTTACTGCTGAGCAAGGCTGCTTTGCTATATACTGCCCTACAAAGCCTTCTGCAGTAACTACGCAACGGGTAAAACTGAGAAAAATGGCTTTAAAGTGTTTTAACTGGCCAGCCGTCATGGTTTTTGGGCATAAAAATTACCTCATGAATACATGTGCAATTAGTGCAATATCACTTATATCACAATATCACATATACCTATAACCCATTTGGCTGGCCAGTTAAAACACTTTAAAGCCATTTTCCCCAGTTTTACCCGTTGCGTAGTTACTGCAGAAGGCTTTGTAGGGCAGTATAGTCTAGATAAATTATTTATTTATTATTTATTTATTTTTCACAGTTGTTGTTGGTGGTGGCCCAATTCAAACTACAGTATAACAGACAGGTAATATCAAAAACCAAAAACTAATCAAATGCTTATTGAAATGCTTATTGAACATATAAAACTGATGCATGATTTCTCTGATATTTGCCGAGCTTCGCGAATGCAAGGGCTCATATACGGCTCGTTATCTGCAAAGTTTTGGGGGGGCAGAGGAAAAAGTTGGGGTGCTATCACCCCCCCCTTGCCCCGCCATAGATCTGGCCCTGGCTGCTGGCATGCTAACAAGGAATGGGGGCGATCATGGACTTTTTAAAATGCTTGACAAACAAACTGGTATGGCGAAAAATACACTACCATACACAGACAGTATTACAAAAAAAAAAAAACAAGCACTCAAGAATTTGGAGCAAAGGAAAGGATTTGCCAAAATTCATAGTATTTTAGTAGCCTGTTACACCTGCTTGTGTCTTAGGCACTGTAGCACCGCTCAGAGTTCAGTTTCAGTTCTTTAAATGATCTCCTGTGTTCTCAGGCTTAGGAGCTGCTTTTCCTGTGTCTGCAGTCTTTTCATCCTGTGTCATGTGACGCAGTTCCCTGCTCTCCTGTGTCTCTCCCTCTTGTGTGCTCTGGGAAAGTCCTGCTCAATGGTTTAGGGGGTTTAGTGGGTTTTTTAGGGGCTGTAGGGGGTTTAGTGGGTTTTTTAGGGACTGTAGGCGGTGCAGGGGGTTTAGGGGGTTTAGTGGGTTTTCTAGGGGCTGTAGGGGGTGCAGGGGGTTTAGGGGGTTTCGGGGGCTTTACTGGGGGGGACTTCACCCCTCTGTCCTGTGAATCCTTCCTCTCCTCTCTCCCTCTCTTCTTCTCTTCCTCTGCCTCAGAGGTGCTGTTGGGCTCCAGATTTGGGCCTGATGTTGGGCTTTCCTCTGCACAGCAGGACTCCTCACTCACCCCAGTGTGAGGGGGGGAACGGGCCGTGGTGTCTGGGAGTCCCTGGGCTGGATCAGCTGTGCTTAATGGCTCAGTGGACGGGACACTTAGATCCTCTGTTGATGTAGGGTGTATATCCTGATCTGAATCTGGTTTTGGGACACTTTCGCCCCCACCCCCTCCTGCCCCACTGGGCTAAGCTCCGCCCCCATCACTACCTCCATCCTGCCCCTCCCTCTTCTCTCTCTGCCTCTGGGCTCCTGCTCTCTGATTGGCTGCAGTCTCATCAGTAGATTCTGCTGCTCTTTCTGTTTCCTCTTCCTGGTCCTGATTCTGTACTGGAGCTGGTGCTGGATGGGGGGGGGAATTAGGGAGGTGGAGAGGAGATGGGCTGTATGGGGGACTGTGGAAGGTCTCCTCTTCATTTCCTGTTTTGGGTGGAGCAGCAGGTGGAGACTCAGGAGCGCTGAACGGGACAGTGCCAGAGGAGGGGTGTTTAGAGTTCCCCCCCTCAGTCTCCACTCCTCTCTCTTCAGAATCTTCACCCCGATTTAGTGATTCTGTGCAGAAATGAAATAAAATATTAAACCTGATGTAAAGCAGGTGACTGACTGGCAGGTTACCTGCTGCTTCTCTGTACTTACCTGTGTGACTCTCCTCCTGTGAAATTCCAGCACTCCCATCAGTCCCTTTGTGCTGCTCAGTCAGTACTGTCTTCTGATGCTCATCATGGGTCATACCTGGGATCCACCAGCCTACAACCTGCTTTACTGCAGAAACAGAGGAAATAATGTACATTATCTGTACCTATAGGGTACCACCCATGTGACACATGTTTGTACCTTTTTAGACACTTCAGAACCCTTCTTTCTGAAAGTGCACTTTATTTATTGCTGTAGTCTATTCCTGCTCAAATACATTCTGTACTGAGTGTACTGTTCCTTTATTCTCACCATGTTCTCCTGCTCTCTCATTCTCTCTCTCTCTCTGTCTCACACACACACACACACACAGCGACTGAGCAACAACTGCACCTGCATATAACAGAATCACCAGGAACAGCTGAGTCTCTACTCTGTCAGAGGTGTGTTCTGATGCTCATCACAGGTCTTACCTGAGCCCAGCCAGTCTCCATACAGCTCTGATGTATCCAGAGGGCCTACTGCAGAAACAGAGGAAATAATGCTGTGTGTGCGGAGTACGGTACAAATGCCAGGAGGCTCACAGGTGAATATCTGATCCTGCTTTACATCAAGGCCAGGATTCAATCCCCATTTGTTCTTACTGCTCACGCTCACACAGAATAATGCAAGGGTTATTTTTTATCTTAACCAATACAGTTTAATGAATTCAAAATATTCACCCTGAATTAATCTTTCTATAGAGAAATGAAATAAATCTACCTGTAAATGTATCTGAGCAGCAAGTGCACCTGCACACAAGAGAATGAGCAGGAACAGCTGCCTGAGTCTCTCACTGAGAATGCTACCTGCTGCTTCTCTGTACTTACCTGTCTGACTCTCCTGTGCAATTCCAGCACTCCCATCAGGTGTTTTGTGGGCTGCCCCCCCATCGGTGTCTGGACCCCGTCTATCCTCCTCTTCCTCTGGGCTGCTGGGGAGCTCCTGGGCTGGATCTGCTGTTGGGTTCTCAGCTCCTCCCCCTCCTGCCCCACTGGGCTGAGCCCTGCCCCCATCACTACCTCCATCCTGCCCCCCCCTCTTCTCTTTCTGCCACTGGGCTCCTGCTGTCTGATTGGCTCCAGTCTCATCAGTAGATTCTGCTGCTCCTGCTGTTTCTGTTTCCTCTTCCTGGTCCTGAGTCTGTACTAGAGCTGGTGCTGGATGGGTGGGAGAATTAGGGGGGTGGAGAGGAGAGGGGCTGGATTCGGGAGGGTGGAAGGTCTCCTCTTCATTTTCTGTTTTGGGTGGAGCAGCAGGTGGAGACTCAGGAGCGCTGGACGGGACAGTGCCAGAGGAGGGGTGTTTAGAGTTCCCCCCCTCAGTCTCCACTCCTCTCTCTTCAGAATCTTCACCCCGATTTAGTGATTCTGTGCAGAAATGAAATAAAATATTAAATATGATGTAAACCAGGTGACTGACTGGCAGGTTACCTGCTGCTTCTCTGTACTTACCTGTCTGACTCTCCTCCTGTGAAATTCCAGCACTCCCATCAGTCCCTTTGTGCTGCTCAATCAGTGCTGTCTTCTGATGCTCATCATGGGTCTTACCTGGGCTCATCATGTTCTCATACTGCTTCACTATTTCCCAAACGTGTACTGTACAAACAGAGGAAATAAGGTTGTGTGTGCTGAGTACAGTACAAATGCAAGGAGGCTCACAGGTGAATATCTGATCCTGCTTTATAATAAGGCCAGGATTCAATCCCCATGTTTCCTCACTCTTCACACACAATAATGCATGTAATGCAGTTATATTTGGTCTTCACCTTCACAATTTGGCAAATTCAAAGTAAAGGTTTAGCACTTTATACTTAAATTCTGACCCATAGTGAAGGATAAGTGTTGACTTTTGTGAATGGGGATAGAAAATGTATGGTTAATCACTTGTTGGACATTTACAAAAGGTTTATACGATAAATTATCTGGTTAATCATCTAAAATACTTAAATAGTTAAGGGTCAAGCCAACTCAAGAAATTTCAAATTTAATTCATGGCTTGAAAAATGTCCACAATGTTTTATGGGTATTTCGCAATTTATTTCCTTTCCTGAACTGACTGAACTGCAGGGTAATTGATCCCAACCCTGAAACAGAGGCATTTCAGTACTGCTGTTTCATTATGAGACATGTTTCTGTTCAGCGCAGAGTTAATTCTGCCTTACCTGGAGTTTCCTCAACGTTTTCAGGGTCTGCTGGTAATAGCTGTTGTCCTTCTATTTCAAAAGAAATGTTTCACAGATTTAGTTTATTATCTAGTTTTACCAGCAGCACGCCTACTTCTGAAGTTTATGAATAGGAATACATCTGATTGTAATACATTTGTCATTGAGTACTGTATAGGCATACATTGTATAGATGTAAATGTTTTGGGGGAAAAAAGTACCAGAGGGAGTGATGTCATCACCTGCAGCTCTAAGGCCAGAGTGAATAACACTGTTCTGCAGCTCACCCTTTACTGCAGCTTCAGAGTCTCTCTCTCTCAGTCTTGTCTTTTCTACAATATAAGATATGAAATATTATTCAATACTCATCGTGCTTCACAGCAGCATCATCATAGTCACCACCATCATTTCTACAATTTACCCCCAGATTGAGCTTCCATGTCCTCTTCATTTTGTCTTTACACAATGTAAAAATATGATTTTTATTATTATTAGTCCTGGGTGTAGTAGCGCTAATGTATGAGCTTTCAGTCCCACAGTATTGGAGAGCTTGTGCTCATTTTATGGAGACAACAGGAGTGCAGCCCTACTGAATCCAGTCCTGAGTAACTGCTCCAGAAACAGCAGGATCTGCATATGGATGCGTTTATTAATATCATTTCATGTGTTATTTGAAAAGACTCTTACTTTTGTAGAATTTCTTGTAGTAAAATAAAAGCAATCCCACAATGATGAAGAGGAGGAGGACAATGACTACAGAAATAATGACAGAGGTGCTTCCTAAAAACAAAGAAAAACAGAACATGTTAGAAAAATATAAAAGACAAAGCTCAACCATTTTGATCTGAATATTGAAAGATGTATATAAATATATTTCTGTGCATATATATTTCTGACTTCAGAAGATGATTTATTTAGTTCCCTGTGTCAATGAAATGGCAGTTAATTTAATGTTGACTGGTTGCTCAGCAACAGCTGTCTCAGCTGACAGTGCTGGGGATGATTGGGGTCAGTAGTAATCAATGTGCCCCAGTCATGTTTCAGAGACTGTGGGGTAGATGGGGCAACTGAGCATTTAACCCCTAGTAGGACCCCAACAGTACCGTGAACAGGGCCTTTACCCAGTACTCTATGATGTAGACCAGAGGGTGAAATTTGGGTGGAAGTCCCATGGAATTCACAGGATAGCACAGAAAATTCAGCAGGGGTTTGTAACCCCAGGAGAATGGCAGAATATGAAGAACTTTTTAATTGAGCGGGAAAAGAATAATTTCACACAGGCAAGTCATAAGGGGTGGACTACATAACAACAGGACATGAACACATTGTAAATTGAGCAAGTGGAAAAAAAATTGCAGTATGCTTAACTTAAGTTAAAACCCTTAGACCACAGACCTGCATACCAGCTGGAACAGCTACCCAAACCTGTGAAATGAGCATTAGGGTGGACTGTGGCAGCCAGGATGGCAGGCCTGTGCTCAGTCCCTACATCAGCTGAGTGGGCCTTACCTGGAGCAGGGAAGCAGCTCTTTACAGGAAAGTCTGTTCTGCTCTCACCCACAGGGTTGTGCAGCACACAGGTGTAGATTGCATCAGAGCTCTCTGCTGCCTCTATCTTCAGCTGGGACCCTGGCTGGGGCTTTATGGCAGGCCCCTCCCACCTGTGCTGAGTGCTTGGTCTGTCGCCCCCAGAGCACAGCAGGGTTACTGAGGAGCCGTTCACTTGGCAGGTGACTGCTGGTTTACCTACAGCATCTACATGGAGAACAAAGGATTGCTAACTTTAGCATTGTCTTTCATGGATTAACACACCTGACCCACATGATGGAGTGATATAAAGCGCTTTTTTACTGACACACTAGGGTATGACTGTAGGGTCTCACATGCTATTCACTCCCATATCCTTGTGGTTTCAGATCAACTTGTGAAGTACTTTGACATAATGAAAAAATGCCATGTTTGCTTGGACAGACAAAAACACTTTTTCATTGCCCCACACAATGGTTGAAAGTGTATTTCAGTAGACAATGTATTTTTTATTTATTTATAACATACAGCTAAATTTTTTTTGATGAAAGCCCACAATTAACTGGGATTTGGTCATTCAGTAGAAGCAAACTCACCGAACACTTTCACCGTCTGACGATATTCCACCAGATTTCCCTTGATCTGCAGCTCACCAACATACTCCCCACTGTCAGCCTCTGTGAGATGTGTGAGGGTCAGGGCTCCCGTTGTGAGGTCCAGGATTGTCCGTCCTTTAAACTGCCTGTATTCAACCACCTCCTTCTGGTCAAATTCAACCACCTTATGAAGATTCCGCTTCCACAAAATTTCCTCCAGGGGACCCTGAACATTAGGCTGCAGTGTGAAGTTCCCATTAGACTGGACAATCATCTCAGGCGTGACATCACCTGCAAGAAAGTGAAGTATATTCAAACAAATCATGAGCAATTCTTTTATTTTTTTACTTTAATCTGAGCTAACAGGTTAGCAAGTATACAGATACAGTAAATGAAGTTAGAGAAATTATCAGATAAGTTCCTTAGCTGGCACTAGTCCAGGACACCTGGCAAATATAACCCATTCATAATGGAATTTTATGGCTCATTATTTTGCTCAGGGAAATGCTTTATTTATTTTTTGTGGCCTAAATGTAATGAGACAGGGGGCCTCCTTTAAATTGCAGTAATCAGATATTGATTTTACAAACATAAATGCTGAGCACTCAAAAAAATCTGAAGAAAACCAGCCTCTGCCCTGTCCAAAGAAGCTGGCTGAAAGGTGTCACACACCCACAAGTGCTTAACTGCTGCTGTTTCCAGGTAACTCCTCGTGTTGTGATTTACTTTGCACTGTGAGTCTAAGCAAGCGCTTTTCCAAAGCAATGCTCCCCATATTTTGCTACATTTGTTCAGTGGACTAGTGCCAGTTTTCTCCTCTTGCATATCATATCGTATTTGGTCTTTAAGTGTTGCGCCACATCAAAGACACAAATCTACAAAAGTCCAAGTGTATATAAAATCAATGGCATCACTTTAATCAGTGGATCACTGACAGATCTCCCCTTGCACTCTTCTCCACTGAAGCAGCAGGGCAGGGAGGAGCCTAATTTGTCCTTTGGATCCTGTAAGAAACCCCTTCCACACGCAGCGGAAGTATCTGAGTGGTGAAGGAACGCGTGCAGTCTCACCTGGTGCTACTAGAACAGGAGTAATTTAATGATATCTCAATTATCTGACTCCAGAATAATGTTTTAACATTTCCTCTGTGCTAATAGTTATGCATAGACTGAGGAGACTGCTTTCCGCCAGTAGTGTGGCTCCATACCGATCGCTGACTATCATGGTAGGCGTGGATGTGCCTCTGGCTTGTGTAGCCTGCATAAATCCTGCTACAACACTAGTGAATAAGCAAGTGACTATGGGGTGCAGATGTCCTGAGTTCTGTGTGTATGTTAGGACCTTAAAACTACGAGGTGTGCAGATGTAAGCTTCAAAGAGGAATGCCAGGTCAAAATGAATGTAGTTTATTGTACAGATTGTACAGTGTGTTCAATAGTGGCAATATACAGTAGTCCAAAAGTATGTGTATAGTGAGATGGCTATATGCATATGATGCATAAGAGACCATGTTGATGAGTCTCCCTGAACCACTCCATGTTTCTCCTTATATACCCAAAAGATAAAATCAAAACACCAAATCATCAAATGAAGACTCAATCGTGACTGAACAGGACATTGACAATCCTGCGTACACTATCTCTGTAAGCATACCGCATTGGGTCCACCATAATAACTTCAAATCAAACTTGTATGTTATGCGGCGCAGTAGCCTACTTTTGGTTATAGCCTGCCAACGTCTTGGAATTATAACATGTGCTCTTCTGTTCTTTTCTTGCTTTAGTATTCGTTTTATAAAATGCTAAGCATTCGTGCTGGGACAGCATATTACGTACCAAAACATTCAAACGGATTAATTCGGCTGCTGAATATTTTCTTCCGGATTTTCTTTGTTAGCCCGTTGTAATTGACTCAAAACGTTTGATACAGTTATGTGAGGTATGCGGTAGTTCTGCGTAATTCACATTGGTGATACAGTAAAAGCAAACTGGAAGACTATGGACTAATTTATGGTGCATGGTTCGCATCTGGAGGACACACTTCAGTGCTCGGCTAGCAGTAACTTTGAAGGATAGCAAACGGTGGCTGTACCACTACTAATTTAAATTTTCACGCAAGTCTGAGTTTTCATTCTATTCTTGTCATTTTGTGATTAGCCTATATGGAATTGACGATGAGAAAGTAATCAAACAGCAAATTGTTTACAACGTGTGCATGTTTTCTGCTGTTGTTGCCAGTTATACATATAAATGTGAATGCATTCTGTCGCTTCGGATGTCAAGACACGAAAGCGAATGTTCGCATAAAAACATAACAACGGTCCAAGTTCAACTACCAACAACAGTTTTGCTTGACAACGGTAAAATATGCCCAAACGGCTGCAGAAGAATATTTCAATTCCAGGTGATTAAATCGATTAAAAAATAAATAAATACAAAAGTAACCATATATAATCATTGTTTGTAACCCGTTGTATATAAGTGGAATAAACCCCTCCGGGCTGTCCCGGTTATTAGAAAATAATGTAGGCTACTTCGGTGGTAGTATGGGGTTACAGAAGAAATCATAGGACAGATGGACCGACGACAACGTCGCTTTTTCATACGTCAGTGGGCTAATTTGCCTAATCTTCGCGGGACTTCAGACCACGGTGGAAACGCAGACAACCATGGGCTGAAGGAACCTTGAAAAGTAGTTCCTGGGACTAAAAGTTCCGGGTAATTTTGGTGGAAACGCGGCTTAAAGGAACTCTGACTGGTATGGGGCATACCTGTGATTAACCTCGTTAACTGGCGTTGTACTCTGGTTTTGTACCCAACCCCCTGACAGTTTAGTTTCTGTCATCAAGCCCCTGGTGCAAAAGCCTAATTTTAAACTCTAAAATCCTAAAAAACTACAGATCTACCTCCATTCTCCTCTTCTAAAATACTTGAGAAGGCTGCAGCCAAACAGCTCAGCGCTTTGCTGAAGATGAAAAATATTGATGAAAGCCTTCATGTTCATAACCCCATTGCAGCACAGAGACCAGATCTAATGACCTCTTTTTAGCCTCAGATCAGAAAACTCCTATACTCCTCTTAATCTCAGAACAACATTTGATTGTGTAGAACAGGGCTGCCCAATCCTGATCCTGAAGGTCTATCTTCCAGTATTTCTTAATTCCAACCCTAACAAGCCACATCATAAGAATTAGAGATGTCTTTCAGTTGCTAATTAGTAGAATCAAGTGTGCTGAATTAGGGTTAACATTTTATTTTATTTATTTAACCATTATTTAACCAGGAAAACCCCATTGAGATTGAAATCTCTTTTGCAAGGGGGACCTGCCATGAAAAACAAAGTTACCCAACAAGACTTATACCTAACAAAATGTACAAACATAAAATGTGGGATGAGACAGAGGTGTAACAATAATTAAAAGTAGAGCAGAGGTTAAGAGGTTAAAAGCAGGAGCATACTTCGGTCACAGAGTCATAAATTGAAATTAAAACCTATAGGATGGAAGGATGGATCTCCAGGAACAGGACTGGGCAGCTCTGCGGCAGACCATGACATTCTTTGGCGCACACACAAGAATTTGCAGGCAAGTATTCCAATGATTGAGATCATACCTGCCAGACAGATTTCAGTTTGTTCATGTTAATGATAAATCCTCAGACCACTGTAGGGTCAAATGCGGGGTCCCATAGGGCTCTGTCCTTAGGTCTTTGCTGTTCGACATTCTACCTTTTTCATTTATTTATCACTTGTTACTTAAAAACATACATACAATGTACTGCCGCTGAATTACAAATCACTTTGTGGTCCAGCCCCCTCAAACCTTTCCAACCTGCTCACACTGTATGTTCCCACACAAATTCTCCATTCCCAAGATTCAGGACATCTTGTCCCCAAAATTAATAAAACAAACAGTACACGGCAAAGCTTTTTTCATACAAAGCCCCTCTGCTGAGGAACTGTCAGCCCGACCATGTCAGGGAAGTAGAGTCAGTCTGCACTTTAAAAACCAGGCTTAAAACTCACCTCTTCCTCTTGCATTTTTATAAAACATTTTTTTCTGCGTTTTAATCCTGTGGTTTTGCATGCTTGTTTTTAAACTATATTTGTATTTTGTAATATTGTTTCGTACAGTGTAGTGACCACTGGGTTAAATTCACTTTAAAATCCAATTTAAACTTGATGTTTGCAAACGACACACCCCATTTTACCCATCATCTGCCCATTACCAATGTTTTACAGAACAACGTTAGAATGTGAAGCTTGAGTTGACGGATACCGACAGCCTACAGACGCAGCTAGCATCTGCTCATCCCTCCTGTCTACACCCATCGTTCTAAATTTAACATGGGGCCTATATTACCCTAAAATAAAATAAAAACGTCTCGTTTAAGTGTTTTACGCCCATGTTGCTGTAACCTAATCGGTCTCAATCTGTTTACCTATGATGGCAATTCGTTCTGACAAATCATTAATTCGCGGAGCGGTTTCTGTTTCCGGATATCATGTATGTGGCAACATGTATGTTTACTGTGTCGTTTACATGCAGTCCGTGTCTCTGTAATAGTGTTCACTCGTTGAGCGTTCGCCAGAATATAGACCTAATATTAAAAAACAAACGAATTTAGGCAAGCAGAAATCACAGCGGATTATAACCGCTTTTACCGTAAGAGCAGTGCAGTGTAACAGCGTCGAGTTCAGCGAATTCGGCTCGTAGTTTACAGCCTATGTCGTTATTTTAGTTTATATAGATGAATTTGGCGTATGAACTAGATAATTAAATGTGTTACCTCTGAAAAAGGTTCTGATGTAAAACACACAGAACGGATAATTACCGAAACGATTTAGGAAAACAGTTCTCACCAAATTTGAGGTTCGCGAAGATAAATAACGCCGTTGTGATTCTGAAGTTCTTGCCTGCCATTGCTCACCTTCATAGTGGACTTTAGATTTATGAACACACCTTAGTGGGCAGGACCGAATGAGAAAGTGAAAGCGCGTTGTCCACAGCCCTTATTTTTTGTTATAGCCGTGTAAATAGCAGAAGAATCCAAATAATATCCACAACAAGCCCAATATTTAACAGCGCCTGTTTAATATTTGCATTGAAAAATTGGAATGTATTGTAACATAAGGGCAAACTTAAATAAGTCAATAAATAAATAAACTCTATTATATGTTACAATGAAGATCATAGGGTATTCGATACACGTTGAATCAAAATAAAAATCAATTTTATTTGTAAAGCACTTTTTCTATTATTAATATTTGTCAAACTGCATGGTTTCAGATCTTTAGACAAAACGTAATTTTAGACAAATGGAAGCTGAGTAAAAACAAATATTTTTAAAAATGATTTCATTTATTTAATGAAAACACCCATATATTAAGTTTCAAACACCCATATCACCCATGTGAAAAAGGAATTGCTCCCTTAGTTATTCAATCAACCAATTAACCAAATTTAATTGAGAATCAGATTCAGCTGATTGAACACAGCCAGGCTTGATTGCAGCCAGCCCTGTTGAATCTAAACTCATATTGAACCTTACCATCAGAGTGAAGTAGTCACCACAAAGTTTCTACAAGCACACTATGCCACAATCAAAGGAAATTCCAAAGAGATGAGAAAAAAGTTGTTGAAATATATCAGTCTGAAAAGGGTTACAAAGCCATTTCTAAGGCTCTGGGACTTCGCCTAAATACAATGAGAGCGATTATCTCCAAATGGAGAACCCTTGGAACACCGGTGAATCTTCCCAGGAGTGACCAGCTAGCCAAAATTTCTCCAAGGGTGCAGTGACAACTCATTAAGGAAGTCCCAAAAGATCCCAGAAGAACATCCAAAGAACTACAGGCCTCTCTAGCCTCAGCTAAGGTCAGTGTTCATGACTTCACAGTAAGACAGAGACTGGGCAAAAATGGGATTCATGGGAGAGGAGCAAGGTAGAAGCCACTGCTATCCAAGGGAAACATTGTTGGTCTTACATTTGCAAAAAAATTGCACCTGGATAATCTCCAATCCTTTTGGGATAAAGTTTTATGGGCAGATCAGTCAAAGGTGGAACTTTTTGGACAACAAGGGTCCCATTATGTGTGGCTTAAAGTAAATACAGCATTTCACAGTCAGATCACCATACCAACAGCCAAACATGATGGTGGTAGTGTGATGGTGTGTGGATAATTTGCTGCCTTGGGACCTGGACGACTTGCCATTATTTAAGGAACCATGAATTCTGCTCTATACCAGAAAATACTTAAGGAGAATGACCTGTCATCTGTTTGTGAGCTGAAGCATAATTGGGTTATGGAGCAAAACAATGATACACAACAGAAAAGTAAGTCCACATCTGCATGGCTGAAAATTTACATTTTTGGAGTGGCCTTGTCAAAGTTTTGACTTGAACCAAATAGAGATTCTGTGGCAGGACCTAAAACGAGCAGTTCATGCTCAAAAACCTAGCAATTTGTCCCCAATTAAAGCAGTTCTGCAAGGAAGAGTGAGCAAAAATTCCTCTACAGGAATTTGAAAGACTGATATCAAATTACAGGAAATGTTTGGCTGCAGTTATTGTTGCTAATTGTGGTGCGACCAGTTACTAAGTTTAAAGTGGCAATTACTTTTTCATATGGATGATATGGGTGTTTGGTTACTTTTTTCATTAAATAAATGAAATAATTTAAATGCGTTTTGTGTTTACTCAAGTTCCCTTTGTCTGATACTATGCATTAAAATATGCATTAATAAAGAAAATGAGGTCGCTGTACTTTGAAGTGAGAAAAATGAAATATGCTGTTTCTTATGGTGGGCATGCTCCAAAATATTCAGACCTCCAAAAACAGTGCTTCACTTGAACACCCAAGCCACCCACTGTACTTCATCCAAGAACTATAAACACTAACACAAACATATGCGCGCACACACACACACACACACACCCACACGCACCCACACGGGCACACACACACACACACACACACACACACACACGCATATGCGCACGTGCACACACACACACACACACACGCATATGCAAACACACGCACGCAGACACACACGCACCCACACGCGTGCACACACACACACACGCAGACACACAGACACACACACACTCAGACACACACACACAGACAAACACACATGGTTATATTTCCTGGCACATTTAGGTTGTTGTTTAGGCCATTAATGTTATGACCGCAGCACCCATGTTTGGTCTTCAATTAAAATCTGAATAGCAATTACAGTATGTTACCACTAGACGGGAGTGTTGGGCAAAGATTGGCACTTAGGAGCTGTGTAGTCTGATTCTCAAAAAAAAAAAAAAAAAACCTCATGAAGACTGCCACTGCATGATATAGCATTCTGGAGCAGGCTTGACTGTGCATAGTGATTATCAGTGTAGTGAAAGTCAAAGACTACACATTAAAAAACCATCTGCTTTACCTGAATAAAAACATTAATTTTTTTTTGTATTGAATCATGTATTTGCTATTTCATGTTTGATGTTTGGTGGGATTGAACAAATCAGTTGCTGTTTACATTATATATTACTCCATTTTAGACATGGACTCAAAATCAATGCATTCCTTGTGACCCAATTCACAGGCAGTTTGGTTTATGCCCCTTGCCCCTTGTGTCAAAGCCTATTTCCTGTCTGTTTTAACTGCAGCCCTGTCTCATTCTCTCTGACTCTGACTGGACTCCATGTGTTTGTGATGTATGAGCCAGATGTGAGCATCATCCTGAATGCAGCAATCCTGTTCTGCCTCTAGCATGTATCAGAGGAACAATCGTATAGAGAAACAATCATATCTCCAGTGCTTTCGGAAGGTATTCGGCTCCTTAGAACCTTTTCATCTGCATGAGGGGGCTATGGTGTGGAGCTGTGTGAGGGGGCTGTGGTGTGGAGCTGCGTGAGGGGGCTGTGGTGTGGAGCTGTGTGAGGGAGCTGTGGTGTGGAGCTGCATGGGGGGTTGTGGTTCAAAGCTGCATGAGGGGCTGTGACTCGGAGCTGCATGGGGGTTGTGGTTCAAAGCTGCATGGGGGCTGTGGTTCAAAGCTGCATGAGGGGGCTGTGACTCGGAGCTGCATGAGGGGGCTGTGGTTCAAAGCTGCATGAGGGGGCTGTGGTGTGGAGCTGCATGAAGGGGCTGTGGTTCGAAGCTGCATGAGGGGGCTGTGGTGTGGAGCTCCATACACCTACCAGGTTCTTCTCAGGGGTGCAGCAGAGTGTCCACTATTTTCACTAAGCAGGAGAGATGAGGGCTTGTGTATTACAGTGAGATTTAAATTACTGCTTGCTGAAATTCCCCGGTGAGTGAGACGACATCGAGGAGTGAAGGTGCTCGTCACAGCACTAATCTGGCCTGTGTGCAGGGCCTACTGAAGTTAGACAGCGCTGTGTTCTGCAGCTGGGATGTACAGAGCATGGCAACACAGAGCGGAGGGTCTTTGGGCTTTATGTGGTCAAAAGGCATGAAGTACAGGTAGGGTTGTGGAACAACTGGCTCCCCTATTGGTCAGATGGAATAGACTCTCCATACAGTGTATACCCACTGTACATGAGAATAACAAAATACATTTCAAATAGATAATACAAAACGAAACAGGGCATGGACTATTATAGAATTAATAAAAATAAAATAATAATTCAATGATATAAGACCCATAATGATTCAAATTAATAGAAAATTTATAGAAAATACAATATCACAATAACAAACGATTTATTCTCAACTGGTTCTGCTAATGCATAGATTCATTTCTTCATAATTGTGGGCTTCAGTATATACAAGTGACAGGGGCTGCACTGGTGCACATCACACACTATAATCTACAGATCATGAAAGAGAAATGAGAAGGATTAGCACTGAAACACCTTCATAGCTGGCCAAAAGGAATTAAATACAGAACAGGGGCCTCATTTATAAAATGGACTTACGATCAATTTAGATCTTAAGTGGACTTACGCAGAAAACCACATATAAGTAGTTATTTGTAAAACCTTACTTTGATGTGGAAATTATCTTATCCCTACGCAACGTCTAGACTTGAGTGGTAAGTGGCTTTCCTGCTGGTTATGTAGGGGTATTGCAGTTTGGGACGCATATGCATCCAAGCCAGTGGGGAACTTGGCATTAGCTTTTTGTTGCCCCACCTTGTTCACTGCAGCGGCGACACACTCCCAAGTGACCTGTTTGGCTTTGTTTGTCAACCCACTATTTAGTCCACTGAATAATATGTGTTGCCTGTCTTCAGTCTCCTCTACCATCGCCGTGATCTCGTCTTCCAAAAAGTTTGCTTTTCTCTTTTGGTTCATGGTTTTTCCTGACTATAAACCATTTGTGCTAGCATTATATAAGGGAAAATCGCTGATTGTAAGGCACGTTCAGGTGCCGTCAA
>NC_057935.1:73083748-73097467 GCF_018555375.3 Anguilla rostrata | reverse complement strand
GCCGTGAAGGTCCCTCCGGCACTCGGGGCAGAGCAGGCCGTGAAGGTCCCTCCGGCACTCGGGGCCGAGCAGGCCGTGAAGGTCCCTCCGGCACTCGGGGCAGAGCAGGCCGTGAAGGTCCCTCCGGCACTCGGGGCAGAGCAGGCCGTGAAGGTCCCTCCGGCACTCGGGGCAGAGCAGGCCATGAAGGTCCCTCTGGGACTTGGGGTGGAGCAGGCCGAGGGCCCTGCCATCTGGGCTGGGCAGGGGACAGGAACACAGACCACAGCTGTAGGGAACCCGGCTGGGCAGCCGGACGGGACCGGCGGGACCCCCGCGGGCCGGACCCTGGGAAGATTGCAAGCCGCGACCCCTCAAAAGGGTCAGGATCCGCCGGCTGATCAGCTGGAGGTCTGGCCGACCGGGAGGCAGCCCGACCACGGCGCCTCCGCGACCGGCCGCCCCGGGCACTGGGAGGTTGAAGCTCCCACCACCCCGATGGCATTTTAAACAAAAAAAAAAAAAAAAAAAAAAAAAAAAAAAAAAAAAAACTCTGCTGGGTCCCAAACTGGCTGGTTCCTTCTGTGACGGTACGGGTGCTGGGACCCAGGCGCAGAGTGGAAAAAACACGAAACTCAAAGGGGAGAAAATTAACAAAGACTTTACTTACAGGTAAACAAACAGGGAACAAACAAGGCCACAATGGGCAAAACCACAAACTCAAAAAATAACTAAACAAAGCAGAAAACAAAAGGGACTCACAAATACAGGCAGGGCAGAACACGGTCAGGGCAGAACGCAGGCAGGCAGAGCACAAGGGTAATTCAAACAGAGATTGGAAACAAACACAAGCAGGGCAGAACACGGGAAGGCAGAGCACAAGGGAAGGTCAAACAAAACAGTCAGGCACAAAATACAAGCAGGTACATACGGTCTGAGGAAACACAAGTTGGGAACAAACACAAGCAGGCAGGTAGAAAAGGTCTGAACATTCATCGGCAACAAACACAAGGAAGAACAAACGCAAGGAACCAGCACCCGAGTCAAGGGAACAGAGAACTTAAATAGACAAGGGGTAACAAGACACAGGTGAACTCAAAAAACAATCAAACCAGAAGGAGGGGATAACAAGACACTGGTGGGAACAATGATGGGATAACGAGACAATGAAACAATCATACAATTAACAGGGAGGGAGCAGGACACAAAACAGAAGTGCCGCCATCTGGCGGCCCAACAGGGGAAACACAGACAGGAACACCGGAACATGACAGGCCTACGATCTGTAAAGAGACAAAATAGTTTTTTTGTATTATTCTTCTTCTTCTTCTTCTTATTATTATTATTATTATTATTGTTAATAGTAGTAGCATTGAATAGTAATTAAATATAATATTATTAATTTAATAATTTAAAATGTAATCACTCACCCGAGATACGTTCACATAGTAGTTGATGGTCCTTTGCTGTTCAGGGCTCTGGTTGATCACATTTATGCATGCATCCTGCTGCCCAGCCGTCACGTTAGTGGCATTTAAACACACTATTAGCTCTCCATCAATCAATGCAGTAATTACCCACACCGAGCCCAGGAGTAGACTTTTGACTATTGAGGAGCAGTGTGCCCATTTCCTGCATTTATTTAGTTTGCATTCCCACGTACAATGAGGGTCTATCAGCATCACAGTCAGAGTCACAAAGCTGAACGGTAGAAACACATAAAGTAAACAGAAAGGTATGTTATAGCGAAGGTCACAGGGACATACAAAATCCAGTTTGAAAATGTGCTGGAACATGATGAATAATATAACCATGGCCATAGCTCCTCCTGGTGTTCTCACAAAATTGAGAAGCATTTTCATAGAGAGGACTGGATGCTCTGGATGCATGGTTGTTGCTGCTCCTGCTGCTCCTGCTGCTTCTGCTGCTCCTGCTGCTCCTGCTGCTGTTGTACTTGTGTTTTATACTGAAAGTGTGCAGAATCTTAGAGACCTGAAATATACGTGTCATCGGGTGTTACCTGCGGTGATGCCAACAGTGAAAATGAAACTTTGGTTCCTTCACTGAACAAGTAGAAAGTGATGAGTCCTTGTACTTTTCTAGTGTACCTCCTGTCAGCCTCCTGAGTTGCAAACATCAAAGGGGTGTTTTAGTACTAGTATTTGTGCAGCTTGTAACTAAACTGATAGCCCAACTGAACATTTATTGTTTTTGCTTGTCAGCAGAATACATTTTTAATGAAGGCATTCGCTGCAGGCTAATGCGGGCGTAAGCCAGAGTTGAAGAAAATAGCTGCTGTCCAGGGTAGTTTACTGAAACAACACCCAGTGAATATACCGGTCCTGCAGGAGGCTGACATTTTAACCCTGTAAACCAGACAAGCACCAGTATTTGTGATATACAAGCTATTCCACCTGCTATAAAACCAAGCGCTATGTTTAGCTGCCAAACGCTGTTTAAAAACAGTGATAAGCAGAAAGTATACGTACTAGCAATGCTTTTGAACATCAACATATCTCAAATGTATTTTACAGATATGTTGATGTCTACAACATAAGATTGGTATGTATAAGTCGCTTACAAACCTCCTTGGTTATAGTGACATATCAGCAAAAGCTACAAAATGGGTAAGAGATTGCTCTTCCTTCCTTCACACTTTTGAGGAATTTTCAGTAATAGCTCCAAATCACTATCAATTTGAATTTGGAGCCATTATTTAATAAATACTTGGGATCATTTAGATTTTTATTTCTCTGAACTGCTCAGAGTAATTTAGTTTTACAGGGTTCCAGACTGTGGAACACACCTGCTGTGAACAGCGCCACCTTGTGACATTTTACTGTCTTACAAGAATCTTACAATAATGTGTCATATTAACACTTATCCCAGAAATTTCCTTGCAAACTCCTGGCACCTCGTGGAAGAACTGCAGTATCAACTGATTGCTTGAATACAGCTGCTATTGAACAAAACCATTAATAAATGATAACACATTTTTTTAAAACTTTGTTCAGGCACACTTTCTACTGCACTTATAACAACAAAGTTCCCTCTCTAAAAGCTCGGAAGCTAAGCTGCTTACCAAAGTCAAAGTTAGACTAAAGAGAAAAAGCAGTAATGTCAGGATATACATATAAAAGAAACTAAACTGTTGTCTTACTTGGACAGTCGAGATCACACAGAAACATGCAACCTGCAGGTTCTTGTTCAGGGTAGACAGAACACCTATGTCAAACTAAATTAATAAGAAATTAGCGGATATCCAGTGCAATGTACTTGGAATAAACAGCAAACTTTCAAAGGGGGGTGGTTATGTAGTTTCAGAATCCAGTACTATTATTCTCATAAGAAAATGATTCCAATTCAGCTACAGACTTTCTGGAGTGTAGAGTGTTCAGAAAAGCTGACTGGTGGACCGACAGAATGAGTTACTTGTGGTCAGAAACAAGCTAATACAGTACTGACAGTAATACAGTGGAAATGGGAACATACATGTCCCATACACACATTGTGGTAAAGTCCCCGATTTATATGCATACTGCATTTGTGTGTGCAAGGATATGCATGAATAGCATCTTAAGAATAATCCAATTATTCAATTCAATTCGAATGGTTTTCTTTTAACATGAATAGCAGAACTGAATCACATTGTTTGCTGTTTCCACCCTCTTCCCCACGCTGCCGGCGGGGCTCTTGCCCCAACCCTCGAGAGTGCTTCGAGAGTCGTCTGGTCTCCCCCACCTCTGCGGTCCAGCCCCTCCTTCGTCATTGCCTCCACCCTGCCCACATCTGCCGCCACCTGCTGTTCCCCATCACCGCCACCTGGCCCCACCCATCATCTGAGCCACATCACTTATCATATCTTCTGCATAAACTGGCTGACATGCTGGTCACCAGTCGGCACCCTGAGCCGACCAGAGGAGGATGGGTTTCCCCCTTGAGCCTGGTTCCTTCCAAGGTTTCTCCCCATCTGCCACAGGGAGTTTTTCCTTGCCACTGTTGCCTTAGGCTTGCTCCTGTGGGGGTTTAGGCTAGGGCTGTCTGTAAAGCGTATTGTGACAACTGTTGTAAAATACGCTATATAAATAAAATTTGATTGATTGATTTGATTGACATTCTAATATTCCTCCTTGATTTGTAACTGAGCTACAAGGGACC
Source organism: Anguilla rostrata (assembly GCF_018555375.3). Taxonomy (NCBI): domain Eukaryota; kingdom Metazoa; phylum Chordata; class Actinopteri; order Anguilliformes; family Anguillidae; genus Anguilla; species Anguilla rostrata. The sequence continues at coordinate 73,093,330 of NC_057935.1, read as the reverse complement.
TCCAGCAAAACGGGAAAATGTGTACGTTGGGAGTGCGTGCCCAAGCTTCCTGAGGATGTTCTAGGGCCCTGTGCTAGAACCTTACAGGCACGTTAAATGGCACATTAATGCTAGAACCTTACAGGCACGTTAAATGGCACATTAATGCGAGAACCTTACAGGCACGTTAAATGGCATATTAATGCTAGAACCTTACAGGCACGTTAAATGACACATTAATGCTAGAACCTTACAGGCACGTTAAATGGCACATTAATGCTAGAACCTTAGAGGCACATTAAATGGCACATATATGGGTGAAGAGGGGGCGTGTCCTCTCAAAGGTGAGGAAAGAATGGAATCACACACTGGAGGAGATTTTGGGGCCTCCTGTTTCCGGGAGGATTCGCCCTCTCTTAGGCCAGTGGAAGTGAAAGTCCTCTCAACTGGGTGCCAGCGAAATGAGACAGAGGTGCTTTAGAAGCAAGTTACTCAGACTGAAGACAACAGAAACCCAAGTGTGTGTGTGTGTGTGCGCAAGCATTTTTGTGTGTGAAGTGAAAACTGAGGTGTTTCATCACTGTTTCCCAAAGGTTCATATGCGAAGGCACAGTGGAGGATAAGATCTCCTCTCTCCAGGAGAAGAAGAAGGAGCTGGCCTCCAAGGTGCTCTCCGGGACGGGCAACTCCTTTACCAAACTGTCCCTGGCCGACCTCCGGGTCATCTTCGGCATCTGAGGCCCAGGGTCAGAGGTCAGAGGTCAGAGGGGACAACTTCATACTGGACACCTGTACAATACCTGCACACTACACTCAAAAGCACCAACACAGTGCACTTATAATTCTGTTCAGAAGTACACTGAAATGTTCTCACACCTTTATGAAACGTCATAACAGCTGTTTCTCCAGCATAATTATTCCTGGTATTGTGCAAAATCCTAATTGTGGACAGGGTGAGTCAGTCTGTATGTAAAATACCTTCAGGAACTACCTGTAATTCATTTCTATATTGTAGTATTGCACTAACATATATATATTTGTGTGTGAGTGTGTATGCGTGTGTATATTTCTATTTAATTTATGTTGCATTATGGGTGATGTAGTCTCCTGCCAGTGCTGTGAAGTTGTAGTGCACTGTGCTGTGTTCTCATACTTGCAGTTATTGAATGTGATGCCTGGACGTGGCTGCCCATCTGTGCTGGTCTGTTGTGGGCTCATAACGTGCAGCCATTTTGTACAGGCAGAGAAGGTGGCCAGTGGTTGTTTCCTGTTATTGTTCTTTATTCTGTATGAATACAAAGAGCCAAAAATGCTGAGATTCACTTAGCAGAGTGGAAAGTGTGCTCTGGAAGTCAATACCACAGCATTTCAGATTTAAGATGTTTATTGTGTTTAGTTGGTCATGGAGTTAATAAGTCTATTTTATATATTTTTTTATTATTTGAAATAAAATTACTTTAAGTGTCTAAATGCTGCATTTATGGCTTATCTCTTCAGTGTGCGAGTGTCAGTAGGATCAAACCCTCAGAGATCAAACGGTTTGTAACGGGAAGAACAGCTGGATGAAATGTATGAAACTACATGCAGGTTATCATATGTTCTGAAGAGGTAGGCCAGTTGTAAATACTTTATGCTGTAGGCTAGGCAGTCATCACTTCCCTCATGTGAATATAGAAAATTGTATATCAATGGCTATTTAGTGTATTATTCTTTTAGAAAATAGTTACACACACACACACATACACACTCGCACATGCGCACACACATACATACACACACACACTTACATACTCACACTGGCACACTCACACACACACCCACACGCACTCTCACACACGCACACACACACACACTCGCATGCACTCACACACACACACACACACACGCACTCACACACACACTCGTGCACACACACGCACTCACACATGCACTCACACGCACTCACAGACACACACGCACACACGCACAAAAAACACTCAAGGACTGACCCACCCACGCACACACACGCACACTCATGGACTCACCCACCCACGCACACACACACACACACACTCATGGACTCTCTCGTACACACACACTCATGGACGCACACACACACACTCATGGGCTCACATACACACTCTCATGCACTCACATACACACACGCATACACGCACACACCATGCTGGTTGGACGGATTGATGATTGAAATATTATTTTCAGTTGCTCTATTTGCTCTACATTCTTTGCTCATTGTTTTGCCATAAAAAGCAGGATTTTATTTGCTGTATGCTTGATGTTCTGTAAACCAATTCCTGTAAGGGATGTTAACAGAGACCGCATGCTTCCCAATCAGAGATCATTTCTATCACTTAAATTCCCCTCTTTCATGCTACACATCTACCTCTATCCAGCACTTATTGTGTCTTGTATCATTATTTTGATGTTGTAGCTTATAATGCCTCCTAGCTTGATTTAGCATAATGTAGGTCCGAGTAATGTTTACTGTGTGAACTGGACTTAATGTGTTCATGGCTATGAATAACTGTACAAAATGAGTAATGCATCTTATCGGACCTGTGTTTTTGTAGTTGTTCCAGTGACCTGCGGTATGCACTTATTGTATGTCGCTTTGGATAAATGCGTCTGCCTAATAAATGTAGTGTAATGTAATGTTAATGTAATGTTTGCCTTTTAATAGATACATTGATGAAAGAGGCTAACTCTTATATAAATGTAAATATGTCACAGTCAGTTTCATGGAACTACACATACCCACAATTCTATTACGTAGATGATGACACATCAACACATTTCCTGAGCCATGGATGGGAAGGCCCAAGCGCCAAATTATGACACAATCTTACATCAATGTATGAATGAAAGTGTTTATTTTATTTAGCAAAATCAAGAGACAAATTCACTGATGAAGTAAATAAGCAAATTGTATACATTTTGGTAGACTAAGGCGACAGCAAAAGCACTTCAGAGAGAAATTGCACATGGATATTATGCTTACCTTCTACTTTATTTTCTGGTTCATATACACAGTGATTAAAAGGTGCAGTTTTAAACAATAATAAGAAAAAGCACTGCAATTACAACCTTGTTGTTTAGTAAACCAAACCTTACCAAACCTTACTTCACAGCAAATATATTTGCTTGCTGTTATGTCATCAATCATTGCAGTTTTGTTACACTGTTACATTACATACAGCAGCCTATCACTGCTCCAGCTCCAGCCTATCAATGCTCCAGCTCCAGCCTATCAATGCTCCAGCTCCAGCCTATCAATGCTCCAGCTCCAGCCTATCAATGCTCCAGCTCCAGCCTATCAATGCTCCAGCCTATCACTGCTCCAGCCTATCAATGCACCTGCTCCAGCCTATCAATGCTCCAGCATTAAAATTTTACTTTCTGTAATTTAACCTGAGGTCTTCTGAGTTCCCTGGGCCCCAGATGAATATATTTATTTATCTGTGCTTAGAACTTCAGCTACAATTTAAGCATTATTTGTGGCAGTTTGTGTCTGTGAAGAATTTGGTGGTACCAGTGGATCCTGTTCTGGGTTTGGGTTCTGCGTTCTTCCGTGGTCCTTTTGTGAGTCATCCCTTCCATGAGGCTGAATCTTCGGCGCACATGTTACATCCTCTGCCAGTTCAATGTCTTCATCATTCTGAGTGGTATTTTCGTTTGACTTCGTTTCCTTATTGCAGTAATTATACAAAGCACATGGGATTGATATAAAGAATATGATACCGAGGACTGATATCTGTAAAGAGACAAAATCATTTTTTGTATTATTATTATTATTATTATTATTGTTGTTGTTAATAGTAGTAGCATTGAACAGTAATTAAATATAATAATATTAATTTAGTCATTTAAAATGTAATTACTCACCCGAGATACGTTCACATAGTGGTTGATCTTCCTTTGCTGTTCAGGGCTCTGCTTGGTCACAACTACGCATGCATCCTGCTGCCCAGCCGTCATGTTAGTCACATTTAAACACACTATTACATCTCCATCAATCAATGCAGTAATTATCCACACCAAGCCTGCGAGTAGACTCCTGACTATTGGTAACTTGCAGTCACTTGGTTTGGATTCGCGCGTACAACGAGGGTCTATCAGCATCATAATCAGAGTCACTGTGAAGAACGGTAGAACCATATAAAGTACACAGAAAAGTATGTTATAGAAAAAGTCACAGGGACATACAAATTCCATATTGAAAATGTACTGGAACATGATGAATAATACAATCATGGCCATAGCCCCTCCTGGTGTTTTCATAAGATTGTGAAGTTTTTTCTTAGAGACGAATGGATGCATGACTGCTGCTCCTGTTTGCTGCTGCTGCTGCTGCTGCTGCTGCTGCTGCTGCTCCTGTTTGCTGCTGCTGCTGCTCCTGCTTGCTGCTGCTGCTCCTGCTTGCTGCTGCTGCTGCTGCTCCTGCTTGCTGCTGCTGCTGCTGCTGCTCCTGCTGCTGCTGCTGCTGCTGCTCCTGCTTGCTGCTGCTGCTGCTGCTGTGGGTTGTGCTTGTGTTTGATGCTGGAAGTGTGCAGAATCTTATATAGCAGAGATAAGTGCCATCGAGTGTCACCTGCGTGAAAATGAAACTTTGATTCCTTCCTTGAACTTTATCCACACTGAAATTAGCACAGCCCCAAAAACACAATGAGAAAACAGATCATGAACAAGTAGAAAGTGATGAGTCCTCGTACTTTTCCAGTATACCTCCTGTAAGCCTCTTGCAAGTCTCCTGTTTATTTATTTTCTGTTTATTTAACCTGCATTTAAACAGAAAAATCCCATTGAGATGGAAATCATGTTTTGCAAGGGGGACCTGACATAAAACACAAAGTTACACAGGACAGCAGACAAATGAGTTACAAACATTAAATGTGTGTTTTAGTACTAGTTTTTGTGCAGCTTGTAACTGGCTGAAGTTTTGTCTGAAGTAGTGAAGTACCTTACTGGAACCATGACTGTAATTGACTAATCTATGTGGGGTAGATTGTTGAAACAAAAACCAGCAAACATAGCAGCCCTACAGGAGTTAGTCAGTCACACACACACCCTCAGACAGACATACTGTACACACACATACACATGCATACACAAATGCACACACTCACACATACATAAGTTCACACACACCAACACACGTGCACTCAGACACACACATACACACACAAACTCACACACACTTGTGTACACACACACACGCACTCAGACACAGACATACTGTACACACATACACATGCACACATTCAGACAATAGACACTTTTATTACTTTTACAATTATTTTTGAAAATTGAACCAAAAACTATTGTGTGACACATGTACCTCCACCCAGCACTTACATTACACTTGTATCGCTATCTTGATGTTGTAGCTTGTTTTTGAGCCTTATATTTTGACATAAGATTACTCTAACCCATGCTTACTCTGTGAACTGGACGTAATGTGTTCATGGCTATGAATAACTGTTACATAATTTTGGGAATCCTCTCCTGTGTGGAACCAAGTCGGGAAAGGTGCAGTAACACACCGAGGACCACTTTCCAATGAAAAGGTTTCATTTCGATGCGCAAAGGGAGACTTGCCACGGTGCCACGACAGACGTTCCGTACGAATCTCAACGAGACAGCCACAGCTGAGGGTTTAATTATTCTGTTGAGAGGTGTGGTGATTGCCATGTGTAAATGTTCCCTGGAAGGTACGTTGCTTTGGACAAAAGCGTCTGCCAAATAAATGTAATGAAATGCGTGAAGAGAGGGAGAGAATCTGTTCCTCAGTTTTTTTTTTGAAGTACACTACTGCCCAAAAGTTTTACACACCCCCATTTTTCCAGTTTTATTGAAATTTAAGCAGTTCAAGTCCACCGAATTACCTGAAATGGTACAAAGGTAAGTGGCAAACTGCCAGAGGTTAAAAAAAACAGTTTAGGTTACCAAAAACTGAATAATAATGCTAATTTTAGAGTTATAAAAAGGCCTTTCTTTGGGAACAAGTAATGGGTTAACAACTTACAGCTTTTCTGCAGCAATGGAAGTAAATTAAGCCTTGAAAGTTGATGCAAATAATTCCTACAGCTGTCCCAACTTTTGTTAATTCCTTACAAACCCTGTGTATAGTCATTGTTCCTTATTTTGTTTGCTGTGCAGCAGCGTGGGTTGTGCTAATCGATGCCGTTTAGTGCTAATCGGCTACTCAGTTAATTTAATGAAGGCATTTCTTTTCAGTAAATTTTTTACAGTAAAGGTGTGCGTACATTTGGAACTTCATTTTGAGCAGGAGGATGTGAGGCAGATTGTCTCGGTGAAGAACGTGGTGGGAGCGTTGAGTTCCTCCTATTTGCAATTAGTTGTTCAGCTTCTGCTTTTCCCAGTGTACTTTGTTCCTCATTCAGAAAGGCCTTTATGTGTTCATCTTTGTACTTTTTGCGCAGAGAGTCATGGTATGGTTTCCTGTGCCGGAAATTACAGGCAGCAAATAGGAGCGACATACTCAATATGAAACTGAGGCCTACGATCTGTAAAGAGACAAAATAGTTTTTTGTATTATTCTTCTTCTGCTTCTTCTTCTTATTATTATTATTATTATTGTTAATAGTAGTAGCATTGAATAGTAATTAAATATAATATTATTAATTTAATAATTTAAAATGTAATCACTCACCCGAGATACGTTCACATAGTAGTTGATGGTCCTTTGCTGTTCAGGGCTCTGGTTGATCACATCTATGCATGCATCCTGCTGCCCAGCCGTCATGTTAGTGGCATTTAAACACACTATTAGGTCTCCATCAATCAATGCAGTAATTACCCACAGAAAGCCTAGGAGTAGACTGCTGACTATTGAGGAGCGGTGTGGCATGCATGTCCTGCATCCATTTAGTTTGCATTCCCACGTACAATGAGGGTCTATCAGCATCGCAATCAGAGTCACTATGCCGAACGGTAGAACCACATAAAGTACACAGAAAAGTGTGTTGTAGAAAAGGTCACAGGGACATACAAAATCCAATTTGAAAATGTACTGGAACATGATGAATAATATAATCATGGCCATAGCTCCTCCTGGTGTTCTCACAAAATTGAGAAGCATTTTCATAGAGAGGACTGGATGCTCTGGATGCATGGTTGTTGCTGCTGCTGTTGCTCCTGCTGCTGCTGCTGCTCCTGCTGCTCCTGCTGTTGTACTTGTGTTTGATACTGAAAGTGTGCAGAATTTTGAGACCTGAAATATACGCCATTGGGTGTTACCTGCGGCGGTGCCAACAGTGAAAATGAAACTTTGGCTCCTTCATTGAACAAGTAGAAAGTGATGAGTCCTTGTACTTTTCTAGTGTACCTCCTGTAAGCCTCCTGAGTTGCAAACATCAAAGGGGTGTTTTAGTACTAGTATTTGTGCAGCTTGTAACTAAACTGATAGCCCGACTGAACATTTATTGTTTTTGCTTGTCAGCAGAATACATTTTTAATGATGGCATTCGCTGCAGGCTAATGTGTGCATAAACCAGAGCTGAAGAAAATAGCTGTTGTGCAGGGTAGTTTACTGAAACCACACCCAGTTAATATACCGGTCCTGCAGGAGGCAGACATTTTAACCTTGCAAACCAGCCAAGCACCAGTATTTGTCCACCTGCTATACAACCAAGCGCTATGTTTAACTGCCAGAAGCCGTTTAAAAACAGTTACGTATAAGAAGGAAGTATACGTACTAGCAATGCTTTTGAACATCAACATATCTCAAATGTATTAATGTAATGTAATGTATTTTACAGATATGTTGATGTCTACAACATAAGATTGGTATGTATAAGACGTTTACAAACCTCCTTGGTTATAGTTACATATTGGCAAAAGCTACAAAATGGGTAAGAGATTGCTCTTCCTTCCTTCACACTTTGGAGGAATTTTCAGTAGTAGTTCCAAATCACTATCAATTTGAATTTGGAGCCATTATTTAATAAATACTTGATTTAGATTTTTTTTTCTCTGAACTGCTCAGATTAATTTAGTTTTAGATGGTTCCAGACTGTGGAACACACCTGCTGTGAACAGCACCACCTTGTGAGGTTTTACGGTCTTACAAGAATCTTCCAATAATGTGTCATATTAACACTTATCCCAGAAATTTCCCTGCAAACTCCTGCCACCTCGTGGAAGAACTGCAGTATCAGCTGATTGCTTGAATACAGCTGCTATTGAACAAAACCATTAATAAATGATAACACATTTTTTAAAAACATTGTTCAGGCTCACAGGTCTTTCTAACTGCACTTATAACAACAAAGTTCCCTCTCTAAAAGCTTGGAAGCTAAGCTGCTTACCAAAGTCAAAGTTAGACTAAAGAGAAAAAGCAGTAATGTCAGGATATACATATAAAAGAAAATAAACTGTTGTCTTACTTGGACAGTCGAGATCACACAGAAACATGCAACCTGCAGGTTCTTGTTCAGGGTAGACAGAACACCTATGTCAAACTAAATTAATAAGAAATTGGCAGATATCCAGTGCAATATACCTGGAATGAACAGAAAACTTTCAAAGGGGGGTAGTTATGTAGTTTCAGAATCCAGTACTATTATTCTCATAAGAAAATGACTCCAATTCATCTACAGACTTTCTGGAGTGTAGAGTGTTCAGAAAAGCTGACTGGTAGACCCACAGAATGGGTTGCTTGTGGTCAGAAACAAGCTAATACAGTACTGACAGTAATACGGTGGAAATGGGAACATACATGTCCCACACACACATTGTGGTAAAGTCCCCGATTTGTATGCATGCTGCATTTATGTGTGCAAGGATATGCGTGAATAGCATCTTAAGAATTATTCAATTATTCAATTCAATTCAAATAGTTTTATTTTAACATGAATAGCAGAACTGAATCACATTCTAATATTCCTCCTTGATTTGTAACTGAGCTACAGGGGACCTCCAGCAAAACTGGGAAATGTGTACGTTGGGAGTGCGTGCCCAAGCTTCCTGAGGATGTTCTAGGGCCCTGTGCTAGAACCTTACAGGCACGTTAAATGGCACATTAATGCTAGAACCTTACAGGCACGTTAAATGGCACATTAATGCTAGAACCTTACAGGCACGTTAAATGGCACATTAATGCTAGAACCTTACAGGCACGTTACATGGCACAATAATGCTAGAACCTTACAGGCACATTAAATGGCACATTAATGCTAGAACCTTACAGGCACGTTAAATGGCACATTAATGCCACAGGCAAGTTTAGTTCATAGAACCCATTTGCGGGTTAGACTAACCAGCCTGTCTCCCCAGTCTGAGTCCTCCTTGCCCCCGTTCTCCGAGCATTGTTTCCTTGGGGACGATGCCCCTATCCCAGTTAACACCACCGCTCCCGACATCTCCCCCGGTCTTCTGCGCAGTCATGCGCAGTCGTGCGCAGTCAGAGTCGGTTGCTCTATCGAACCCGCCAGAGTGGCCGTCCCATTGGGCTCTCCCCAGGCTACCCGCCATCTCGCTGAGGGGGCACCATGGCGCCTCCAGGGTCAGGTCGCCTTCCTGTGAGGAAGGGCCATGTTAGTGTGGCATCTTCCTGTGGAGAGTGTGCCATGTTAGTGTGGCATC
>NC_057935.1:73047110-73083653 GCF_018555375.3 Anguilla rostrata | reverse complement strand
TGGTGCTTTTATGAGATTGTGAAGCATTTTCATAGAGAAGACTGGATACTCTGGATGCATGGTTGCTGCTGCTCCTGCTGCTGCTGCTGCTCCTGCTGTTCCTGCTGCTGCTGCTCCTGCTGCTGATCCTGCTATTGCTGCTCCTGCCGCTGCTCCTGCTGCTGCTGCTCCTGCCACTGCTCTTGCTGCTGCTGTTGTACCTGTGTTTGATACTGAAAGTGTGCAGAATCTTAGAAACTTGAAATATACGTGCCATCAGGTGTAACCTGCGGTGGTGCCAACAGTAAAAATGAAACTTTGGTTCCTTCACTGAACTTCAGTCCACAGTGAAATTAGCACAGCACCAAAAACACAGTGTGAAAACAGATCATGAACCAGGAGAAAGTGATGAGTCCTTGTACTTTTCAAGTGTAAGCCTCCTGCAAGCCTCCTGTTTATTATTTTTTATTTTTTATGTAACCTGCATTTAAACAGAAAAACCCCATTGAGATGGAAATCATGTTCTGCAAGGGGGTCCTGACATAAACACAAAGTTACACAGGACAGCAGACAAATGAGTTGCAAACATCAAATGTGTGTTTTAGTACTAGTTTGTGTGCAGCTTGTAACTGGCTGAAGTTTTGTCTGAAGTAGTGAAGTACCTTACTGGAACCATGACTGTAATTGACTAATCTATGTGGGGTAGATTGTTGAAACAAAAACCAGCAAACATAGCAGCCCTACAGGAGTTAGTTAGTCAGTCACACACACACACACAAACTCAGACACATGTACATGCGTACACACACACACACACACACACACACACACACGCACTCAGACACAGACATACTGTACATGCACATACACATGCACAGACATGCGCACACTCACACATACACAAGTTCACACGCGCACACACACTCATACATGCACACGTACACACATACACACACACCCACACGTGCACTTGCACGCACACACACAAACACGCGTACACACACACACTCAGACAATAGACACTTACTTTTATTACTTTTACAATTATTTTTGAAAATTGAACCAAAATCAAGTAAAAGTAAAAAGAAAAATGATCATCATTCAGTACTATTGTGTGACACATGTACCTCCACCCAGCACTTACATTACACTTGTATCGCTATCTTGATGTTGTAGCTTGTTTTTGAGCCTTTATGAGAACTGGACTTAATGTGTTCATGGCTATGAATAACTGATACATAATGAGTATTGTACCTTATCGTACCTGTGCTTTGTAGTTGTTGCAATGGCCTTTGGTATGCACTTATTGAACGTCGCTGTGGAAAAAAGCGTCTGCCCAATAAATATAATGTAATGAAATGTGTGAAGAGAGGGAGAGAATCTGTTCCTCCGTTGTTTTTGTGAAGTATGTTACTGGACCCACTGTCTAACTTCACAAATTAAAAATCAAATAAACTAAAATGTCTGATTGAACATGCCCATTTATTGTATTTGTTTGTCAGCAGAATCCTTTTTTTATGAAGGCATTCGCTGCAGGCTAATGTGGGCGTAAGCCAGAGCAAATAGCTGCTGTCCAGGGTGGTTTACTGAAACAACACCCAGTGAATATACCGGTCCTGCAGGAGACAGACATTTTAACCCTGTAAACCAGCCAAGCACCAGTATTTGTGATATACAAGCTATTCCAAGTGCTATACAACCAAGCGGTATGTTTAACTGCCAAAAATCATTTAAAAACAGTTACAAATAATCACAAAGTATACGTACTAGCAATGCTTTTGAACATCAACATATCTCAAATGTATTTTACAGATATGTTGATGTCTACAACATAAGATTGGTATGTATAAGATGCTTACAAACCTCCTTGGTTATAGTGACATATCGGCAAAAGCTACAAAATGGGTAAGAGATTGTTCTTCCTTCCTTCACACTTTTGAGGAATTTTCAGTAGTAGTTCCAAATCACTATCAATTTGAATTTGGAGCCATTATTTAATAAATACTTGGGATCATTTAGATTTTTTTTTCTCTGAACTGCTCATATTAATTTAGTTTTAGATGGTTCCTATTTAAAATGCACGATGACCATTTCCTGTCACGGTTTCTGTGCAGGTAGATCATTTTTCTGTGCTCAGTGGTTAGCATTCCGATTAGCCACTCGGCTAATCGTTATTTTGGGGTGTGGGGACGATTAGTTCGAGCTTGCAGATTAGCCACTCGGCTAATCGTTATTTTTGGTTCCTTTGGGAGGATTGTTCCTGCTTGAACATCCCATGCATTCCTGCAGGGTTACCTCTGATCGGTTTCACCTGTGGGTTGCTCACATCTTCCGCTGATTACCAGCCACACCTGTGGCTGGGTATTTAAAGCGTCTGTAGGCAGTGGAACGGTGCTTGAGTGTAACGTGTTTTGCTCTAGCCAGTTCCCTGTCGTATTTCTGAGCAAGGTGTAAGGAATTTAAGAACAAAGGAATTTCAAAAGAATTCTGACTTCAGTTTGTTTGTTTTTTCTTTTGAGAAAAAGGTATTAGGACGGTATATGTCCAGATTCTGAGGCTGGCGGTTTTAAGGGGTTATTGTGTCACCGTTGGGGCACAAACCTTTCTGCCCCTTACTAACTAGTTTCCCCCCTGGTTTTAGTTGGCCTCAGAATGTCTTTTGTTTGTTTTTGAAAAGACATTTTCTTTTTCTCTGCTTCGGGTCGAAGTCGTTTTCTTCTTTTCTTTTCCCTGTTCCCTTTTATTTTCTTTATATACTCCTTCTTCCTCAGTTACCCGTTTAGGGGTTTATTCATTTTTTGGGATACGTCCCTTAGGAGTATAGCACCCCTTCTCATTTCGTCTCTCACGAGACTCAGTGGTTACTGGAGTGCCCCTTTGGTAACTTATAGATCCCTGTTTGGTCGCGTCTGGTCTTCACACTTCCCCTCCCTCACAGAACACTCAAGCCAAATGGAAGTACCAGCGACCATCGGCCTGGATCAGGCAGTTACGGCTCAACAAGCCGTCCTGACGGCCCATACAGAGGGTCTACAAATGTTGCACAGTCAACAAGTAAACACCACTGCACAACAGGCAGAGCTGTGCGAGCGTTTAGCCCTACAAGAGGAGGCGTCACGCCGCCAGGAAGCTACACTGACCGGCCTGCTAGAGATTATGGGTCGCCAGCAGGTGGCTTCCGAGGAGTTTAGGCGAGGTTTCGAGGAACACCGGGTCCGGGTAGAGGAAGAGCGACGTCTTGAACGCGAGGAGACAAGGCGTTTCCAAACTGAGTTTCTTCGGAGACTCCCAGTATACAAGCACAATCCTTTCCTTCCCAGACACACACCGGCACTCACAAATAATCAGGAACCTAAACTTCAGCTCCCTGCTCCGTTCGAAGGTGAATCCGGCAAATGCCGGGGGTTCATAACACAATGTTTTATACAGTTTAGAGCTCATCCTTCACGATATGCTACAGACGAATCAAGGGTGGCGTTTATTGTTAGTCTCCTTAAGGGTCAAGCCCTGGCCTGGGCTGACCCACTTTTTCGTTCAAACTCACCCATAATGACAAGTTCAGACCGCCTCATTGAGGAGATGGAAAGGGTGTTTGACCATGATGTTACGGGCAGTGAGGCAGCCACTAGGTTAACCCGTCTTCGGCAGGGAAGGAATAGTGTTGCAGAATTTTCCATAGCATTCCGATCGTTAGCCGGCGAATCAGTCTGGCCTGAACTACCGCTTATGACACTATTCACCAATGCCCTGTCAGATCCAGTCAGGGATGCACTGGCTGCGAGTGAGCCACCCGCTACTTTCGAGGCATTGGTTGCGAGAGCTATCCGCATTGATCACCGGGTTAGGGAACGAGAGAGAGAGAAGGAATAAAGGAGAGGTCGAACAACCCCTTATGTCGCACCTCTCTTGGGTACGCCCATCTTCTCCACTCGTTCCCAAGACTCAGGAATCAGGTCAGAACCTATGCAGGTGGACAGTGTGGACGTTCGCAGGGATGCTGATTTTCGATCAAGAACCAAGAGGTGCCACTATTGCAAACAGATAGGGCACCGCATAAAGAGTTGTCCAGTGCTAGCAGAAAAAGATCAGTCTCGTCGGTGAAGCGTAAGCCACTGGCGAGACGTGAGTTATCAGCCTTTCGCACCTGTATCCCCGTCGAACTCTCCTGGAATAAACAGATCATTAACACTAATCCATTTTTAGATTCAGGCGCAGTGGATTGTTTTATTGACACTAAATGGGCAAAGAAACGCGGATTACCTGTGCGTCTCTTGCCACAGCCTCAGGTGATTACTGCGCTTGATGGCCGTCCCTTAGGCACAGGCCTAGTGGAAAGAACCACCGCTTTTATTCAGATGCGCGTTCCTTTTGGTGAACATGTGGAGCGTATCAGATTTTTTTTGGTGGAATCTCCGACCTTTCCCCTTGTGTTGGGGCATTCCTGGTTGGTTAGGCATAAACCTTACATCAACTGGGGCGGGACTGGGGAGGCCATCCTTCAGTGGGGTTTGGAATGCGTGTCTCACTGTCAGCAGGAGACTACGCAGGCTCCTGGGGTTGGTTCTAGTTCCCAGCCCAGTTTTGAGTACTGTGATGAGGAGACCGTTACTCCCATCAGTCAGTTTGCGGCATCGCCCCCTTCAGGTAGGGAGGAGAGCCTAGTCTGGGATCCGTGTTTTGACACATTCTCTCCTTGCGATTATGCCACAGAGGAATTCTCGGGTGAGGGGTGTTCTTTTAAAAGCCAGAGCGAACAAGATACGGCAGATGAAATGGAAAACCCTTATTCCGCCAGCATGGAGGATCTGGTTACAGTGGGTACGGTCACTATTCCATTACCAGTCAATGTCCCCAACGATTATGCAGATCTTGCGCAGGTATTTAGTAAGCAAGAGGCCACTACTTTACCTCCGCACAGAACGTATGATTGCGCTATCGAATTATTTCCTGGTTTGGTCCCACCAAGGGTTCCTTATATTCTTTATCTATTCCCGAGAGCGAGGCTATGAGGGAATATATTCAAGAGTCCCTGGCCAATGGTTTTATTCGACCCTCCACTTCGCCGGCGGGGGCAGGGTTTTTCTTTGTTAAGAAAAAGGACGGCGGTCTGCGACCCTGTATAGATTACAGAGGTCTTAATAATATCACGGTCAAGAACCGCTACCCCTTACCCCTTATGAATTCGGCTTTTGAACGTCTCCAGGGGGCGACTATATTCACCAAACTTGACCTTCGGAATGCCTATAATTTAGTGCGAATAAGAGAAGGAGACGAGTGGAAAACAGCATTTAACACGCATAACGGGCATTTCGAATATTTAGTCATGCCATTCGGTCTCACGAACGCCCCGGCGGTATTTCAGGCCTTAGTCAATGACGTTCTTAGGGAGATGTTGGAGAGATTTATGTTCGTCTATTTAGATGACATTTTAATCTTTTCCAACACTCCTGCTGAGCATGTCAGTCATGTCAGGCAGGTTTTGAAATGCCTTTTGGAGGCTAAACTGTTCGTGAAGGCCGAGAAATGCCTATTCCATGCCAAATCTGTCTCTTTTTTGGGGTTTATAATTTCTGAGGGAACTATTAAAATGGACCCTGATAAAGTCTCCGCAGTTAAGAATTGGCCCCCACCACATCAGTTAAACAGGTGCAGCGGTTTTTGGGATTCGCCAACTTTTACAGGCGTTTCATTCGCTATTTTAGTGCAGTAGCCGCACCGATCACTGTGCTGACCAAAAAGGAGGCCAGTGTTCATTTTGCTTGGACATCCAAAGCCGATGCGGCTTTCCGGGTTTTAAAGTCTATGTTCTGTTCTGAGCCCATTCTCATCACGCCTAACCCGGCACTTCCATTTGTGGTGGAGGTGGATGCCTCTGAGCTTGGCGCGGGAGCCATTTTATCTCAACGGTCCCCTGTAGATAACAAGGTGCACCCGTGTGCATATTTCTCGCGGTCCCTTTCCCCAGCGGAGAGGAATTATGACGTCGGTGATCGTGAACTTTTGGCAGTCAAGCTGGCTCTGGAGGAGTGGCGGCATTGGCTGGAGGGGGCGGAACATCCTTTCACGGTCTGGACAGATCATAAAAACCTGGAGTTTATTCAGAGCGCTAAGAGACGGAATTCGCGGCAGGGTCGCTGGTCTTTGTTTTTTAAATTTTATCCTTACTTATCGTCCGGGTTCAAAAAATATCAAACCTGACGCCCTGTCTAGAATCTATGACCAATCAGACGACAACCGCTCCCCAGAGCCCATTGTTCCCCCCACTTTGATTGTAGCTCCTGCTATGTGGAGGATTGAGTCAGTGGTCCGGAAGGCTCAAAGGTCTGAGCCAGATCCGGGTGGAGGTCCGCCTAACTGTCTCTTTGTCCCTGCTAGGGTACGCGCCCAGGTGTTGCGTTGGGGACATTCCACGCATCTGACTTGTCATCCGGGTGTCCACAGATTTAAGGATTTTTTATCCCGGCGATTTTGGTGGCCTGGCATGGAGAGGGATGTGCGGGAGTATGTTTCGGCCTGCTCGGTTTGCGCTCGGAACAAGGGTTCTCGCATTCCACCATCGGGTCTTTTACGTCCCTTGCCCGTTCCTAGTTGCCCTTGGAGTCACATAGCGCTGGACTTTATCACTGGGCTGCCACCCTCTGATGGCAACACGGCCATCTTAGTCGTCGTGGATAGATTCTCGAAGGCGGCTCATTTTATAGCGTTGCCTAAACTTCCGTCGGCTTTGGAGACCGCCCGGTTAGTTATTAACCACGTCTTCCGAATACACGGGTTACCTCAAGACGTAGTATCGGATCGTGGCCCGCAGTTTACCGCGCGTTTTTGGCGAGCATTCTGTTCGCTTCTGGGGGCGTCTGTCAGTCTCTCATCAGGGTTTCACCCAGAGACCAATGGACAGACGGAACGCACAAATCAGACGTTGGAAAACACTCTCCGCTGTCTGGTCTCTTCCAATCCCACCTCCTGGAGCCGTCAACTCGTGTGGGCAGAGTACGCGCACAATACGCTACGTAACGCGTCGACGGGGACCTCACCATTTGAGGCCCAATGTGGTTATCAACCTCCACTCTTCCCAGAATTGGAGAAGAACATCGAGGTGCCCTCCGCAGAGACATTTGTCAAGCGGTGTCGGTCCACCTGGAGGAGAGTTCGTACATCACTGCTACGCTCGTCAGCCAGTCAAAAGAGGCTTGCCGACAGACACCGCAGACCTGCGCCCTCCTATCGGTGGGTCAGCGTGTCTGGCTTTCTACTCGTGACCTCCCTCTACGAGTGGAGTCTCGTAAACTCGCTCCTCGTTTCATTGGTCCATTTAAGATCCTTCGGAGAATTAACCCAGTCACGGTTCGCCTACAGCTGCCCCGGTCCATGAGAATTCATCCTACCTTTCATGTCTCTCGTCTTAAGCCAGTTCTAGTAAGCGCGTTGGCCCCTGTGGACAAACCCCCACCTCCGCCTAGACTCGTGGATGGGGAACCAGTTTATACGGTGCGTCGCATTCTGGCCGAGAGGCGTGTGGGCCGTAGGGTACAATTTCTCATTGACTGGGAGGGTTATGGTCCGGAGGAGCGTTGTTGGGTTCCCTCTAGGGACATATTGGATCCTGAACTGATCCAGGATTTCCGCTCTCGTGGGTCCGAGGGCCCGTCTGGGGCCGGTCCTTAGAGGGGGGGTACTGTCACGGTTTCTGTGCAGGTAGATCATTTTTCTGTGCCTGCACCGGCTCAGTGGTTAGCATTCCGATTAGCCACTCGGCTAATCGTTATTTTGGGGTGTGGGGACGATTAGTTCGAGCTTGCAGATTAGCCACTCGGCTAATCGTTATTTTGGTTCCTTTGGGAGGATTGTTCCTGCTTGAACATTCCATGCATTCCTGCAGGGTTACCTCTGATCGGTTTCACCTGTGGGTTGCTCACATCTTCCGCTGATTACCAGCCACACCTGTGGCTGGGTATTTAAAGCGTCAGTAGGCAGTGGAATAGTGCTTGAGTGTAACGTGTTTTGCTCTAGCCAGTTCCCTGTCGTATTTCTGAGAAAGGTGTAAGGAATTTAAGAACAAAGGAATTTAAAAAGAATTCTGACTTCAGTTTGTTTGTTTTTTCTTTTGAGAAAAAGGTATTAGGACGGTATATGTCCAGATTCTGAGGCTGGCGGTTTTAAGGGGTTATTGTGTCACCGTTGGGGCACAAACCTTTCTGCCCCTTACTAACTAGTTTCCCCCCTGGTTTTAGTTGGCCTCAGAATGTCTTTTGTTTGTTTTTTGAAAAGACATTTTCTTTTTCTCTGCTTCAGGTCGAAGTCGTTTTTCTTCTTTTCTTTTCCCTGTTCCTTTATTTTCTTTATATACTCCTTCTTCCTCAGTTACCCGTTTAGGGGTTTATTCATTTTTTGGGATACGTCCCTTAGGAGTATAGCACCCCCTTCTCATTTCGTCTCTCACGAGACTCAGTGGTTACTGGAGTGCCCCTTTGGTAACTTATAGATCCCCTGTTTGGTCGCGTCTGGTCTTCACACTTCCCCTCCCTCACAATTTCCTGTGAACTGGTTAAATGGAGAAGTATTCTTGCCATACAGGATGTTCAAGTCAAGCCTGAGAAAAGATCATATTTACTGTGCTGAATTCAAGAAACATGTCACAGTTAAAGAGGGTCTGGTTTAGGGGGAATGTATCGGAAGCTGAGCTCTTACTTGCTTCCATAACCCTCTGTCTTAGAGAGCTGGTCACCTTGTCACGGTGAAACAATTTACTGTTGTGACAAACAGTAACACAATAACCTAAAAATAAGAATACACACAATAACCTACAAATATGACTGCATAAGAATAAATAAATAACTACCTTTTTTGTCACACAGGAAAGAGTATATATTTTATATAATTTTATTTATATATTACTGCATTAAAAATGCATGTATTTATACAGAGTACTTTGTTAATTTTGTTAATGTGGATATGGACACTTCACTGACATGTTTCATTATAGTATTAAAAAGCACAACTTACTCAGTTCTGACTGCAGATGAACATGTATGGCGGTGATGGCGAATGTGTCTAAATGTTGGCCATAAGACTAACATGATGAAGTTTCACTTCCTCACACATACAAAAAAAGTAACTTGTTTGTCAGAATATCTGTGTTTTTTGTTTACTATGCAAGTTAGATCACTGCATTTTCATTGTCAATCTCCTACAAATTATGTGCATGTGATGAAGAAATGAAATAGCATTTTTTGTTTCTCGTTTGTATTTTCTTTTGGATATGTTCACAAACAGCTTCGCTGTTTATGTGAAAGAGAGCCTGCAGTTGTGAGGCAGCCAATCGAATGCTGCCTGCGTCTGAATGTTTATGTGTGTGTGTGTGTGTGTGCGTGTGTGTGTGCATGCATGCGTGCGTGCATGTGTGTGTGTGCGCGTGTGTGTGCGTGCATGCGTGCGTGCGTGCGTAATGCTGATCCTATCGGATGTTTTGCAGTGTCTCCCTGACAGCACAGTGAACAGGCTGTTTTCATTTATAGGTCTGATAAGAATCAGAGTGCTGTGAACTCCCCTATACCCAAACCATAACAAACAGCCCCTGCGCGCACACACATGCACACACACACACACACGCACTCACTCACACACACACACCCACACTTTTCATTTCTATCACTTAAATTCCCCTCTTTCATGCTACACATCTACCTCCATCTAGCACTTATTGTGCCTTGTATCATTATTTTGATGTTGTAGCTTATAATGCCTCCTAGCTTGATTTAGCATAGGTTAGGTCAGAGTAATGTTTACTGTGTGAACTGGACTTAATGTGTTCATGGCTATGAATAACTGTACAAAATGAGTATTGTACCTTATCGGACCTGTGTTTTTGTAGTTGTTCCAGTGACCTTCGGTATGCACTTACTATATGTCGCTTTGGATAAAAGCGTCTGCCTAATAAATGTAATGTAATGTTTGCCTTTTAATAGATACATTGATGAAAGAGGCTAACTCGTAATTATAAATATACCGCAGTCAGTTTCATGGAACTACACATACCCACAATTCTATTACATTTGTGGGTCGTTTCATTATATGCAGCCTTGCAGTAAAGGTGTGCTTACATTTGGAAGTTCTATTTGAGCAGAAAGATCTGCGGCAGATTGTCTCGGTGAAGAATGTGGTTGGGGCGTTGAATTCCTCCTATTTGCAATTAGTTTTTCAGCGTCTGCTTTTCCCAGTATACTTTGTTCCTCTTTCAGAAAGGCCTTTATGTGTTCATCTTTGTACTTTTTGCGCAGAGAGTCATGGTATGGTTTCCTGCACCAAAAATTACAGCAAGCGCATAGGAGTGACATAATCAATATGACACCGAGGCCTAATATCTGTAAAGAGACAAAAACGTTTTTTGTATTATTATTATCATTATTATTATTATTATTATTAATAATAATAATAATAATAATAATAATAATAACAACAATAATAATAATAATAGCAGTAACAGCAGTAGTAGTAGTAGCATTGTATAGTAATTAAATATAATATTATTAATTTAATTAGTTAAAATGTAATTACTTACGCGAGAAGTTCACATAGTAGTTGATGGTCCTTTGCTGTTCAGGGCTCTGGCTGGTCACATCTATGCATGTACCCTGCTGCCCAGCCGTCATGTTAGTGGCATTTAAACACACTATTACGTCTCCATCAATGAATGCAGTAATTATCCACACCGAGCCCAGGAGTAGACTGTTGACTATTGATGAGCATTGTGGCCTGCATTTCCTGCATCCATTTAGTTTGCATTCCCACGTACAATGAGGGTCTATCAGCATCACAATCACAGTCACTATGCCGAATGGTAGAAACACATAAGATAAACAGAAATGTCTGTTATAGTGAAGATCACAGGGACATACAAAATCCAGTTTGAAAATGTACTGGAAAATGAAGAATAATATAAGTATGGCCACAGCTCCTGGTGCTTTTATGAGATTGTGAAGCATTTTCATAGAGAAGACTGGATGCTCTGGATGCATGGTTGCTGCTGCTCCTGCTGCTGCTGCTGCTGCTGCTCCTGCTGTTCCTGCTGCTGCTGCTCCTGCTGCTGATCCTGCTATTGCTGCTCCTGCCGCTGCTCCTGCCGCTGCTCCTGCTGCTGCTGCTCCTGCCACTGCTCTTGCTGCTGCTGTTGTACCTGTGTTTGATACTGAAAGTGTGCAGAATCTTAGAGATCTGAAATATACGTGCCATCAGGTGTAACCTGCGGTGGTGCCAACAGTAAAAATGAAACTTTGGTTCCTTCACTGAACTTCAGTCCACAGTGAAATTAGCACAGCACCAAAAACACAGTGTGAAAACAGATCATGAACCAGGAGAAAGTGATGAGTCCTTGTACTTTTCAAGTGTACCTCCTGTACGCCTCCTGCAAGCCTCCTGTTTATTATTTTTTATTTTTTATGTAACCTGCATTTAAACAGAAAAACCCCATTGAGATGGAAATCATGTTCTGCAAGGGGGTCCTGACATAAACACAAAGTTACAGAGGACAGCAGACAAATGAGTTGCAAACATCAAATGTGTGTTTTAGTACTAGTTTTTGTGCAGCTTGTAACTGGCTGAAGTTTTGTCTGAAGTACCTTACTGGAACCATGACTGTAATTGACTAATCTATGTGGGGTAGATTGTTGAAACAAAAGCCAGCAAACATAGCAGCCCTACAGGAGTTAGTCAGTCACACACACACACAAACTCACACACATGTACATGCGTACACGTGCACACACACACACACACACACACACACAAACTCAGACACATGTACATGCGTACACACACACACACACACACACACACACACACACACACACACACACACACACACACGCACTCAGACACAGACATACTGTACATGCACATACACATGCACAGACATGCGCACACTCACACATACACAAGTTCACACTCGCACACACACTCATACATGCACACGTACACACATACACACACACCCACACGTGCACTTGCACGCACACACACAAACTCACACACACATACACGCGTACACACACACACTCACATGCACACACTCAATAGACACTTACCTTTATTACTTTTACAATTATTTTTTGAAAATTGAACCAAAATCAAGTAAAACTAAGAAAATGATCATCATTCAGTACTACTGTGTGACACATGTACCTCCATCCAGCACTTACATTACACTTGTATTGTTATCTTGAGGTTGTATCTTGTTTTTGTGCCTCCTAGTTTGACATAACATTACTCTAGCCTATGCTTACTATGAGAACTGGACTTAATGTGTTCATGGCTATGAATAACTGATACATAATGAGTATTGTACCTTATCGTACCTGTGCTTTGTAGTTGTTGCAATGGCCTTTGGTATGCACTTATTGAACGTCGCTGTGGAAAAAAGCGTCTGCCCAATAAATATAATGTAATGAAATGTGTGAAGAGAGGGAGAGAATCTGTTCCTCCGTTGTTTTTGTGAAGTATGTTACTGGACCCACTGTCTAACTTCACAAATTAAAAATCAAATAAACTAAAATGTCTGATTGAACATGCCCATTTATTGTATTTGTTTGTCAGCAGAATCCTTTTTTTATGAAGGCA
Source organism: Anguilla rostrata (assembly GCF_018555375.3). NCBI lineage: Eukaryota > Metazoa > Chordata > Actinopteri > Anguilliformes > Anguillidae > Anguilla > Anguilla rostrata. The sequence continues at coordinate 73,071,062 of NC_057935.1, read as the reverse complement.
TTCGCTGCAGGCTAATGTGGGCGTAAGCCAGAGCAAATAGCTGCTGTCCAGGGTGGTTTACTGAAACAACACCCAGTGAATATACCGGTCCTGCAGGAGACAGACATTTTAACCCTGTAAACCAGCCAAGCACCAGTATTTGTGATATACAAGCTATTCCAAGTGCTATACAACCAAGCGGTATGTTTAACTGCCAAAAATCATTTAAAAACAGTTACAAATAATCACAAAGTATACGTACTAGCAATGCTTTTGAACATCAACATATCTCAAATGTATTTTACAGATATGTTGATGTCTACAACATAAGATTGGTATGTATAAGACGCTTACAGACCTCCTTGGTTATAGTGACATATCGGCAAAAGCTACAAAATGGGTAAGAGATTGTTCTTCCTTCCTTCACACTTTTGAGGAATTTTCAGTAGTAGTTCCAAATCACTATCAATTTGAATTTGGAGCCATTATTTAATAAATACTTGGGATCATTTAGATTTTTTTTTCTCTGAACTGCTCATATTAATTTAGTTTTAGATGGTTCCTATTTAAAATGCACGATGACCATTTCCTGTCACGGTTTCTGTGCAGGTAGATCATTTTTCTGTGCTCAGTGGTTAGCATTCCGATTAGCCACTCGGCTAATCGTTATTTTGGGGTGTGGGGACGATTAGTTCGAGCTTGCAGATTAGCCACTCGGCTAATCGTTATTTTTGGTTCCTTTGGGAGGATTGTTCCTGCTTGAACATCCCATGCATTCCTGCAGGGTTACCTCTGATCGGTTTCACCTGTGGGTTGCTCACATCTTCCGCTGATTACCAGCCACACCTGTGGCTGGGTATTTAAAGCGTCTGTAGGCAGTGGAACGGTGCTTGAGTGTAACGTGTTTTGCTCTAGCCAGTTCCCTGTCGTATTTCTGAGAAAGGTGTAAGGAATTTAAGAACAAAGGAATTTAAAAAGAATTCTGACTTCAGTTTGTTTGTTTTTTCTTTTGAGAAAAAGGTATTAGGACGGTATATGTCCAGATTCTGAGGCTGGCGGTTTTAAGGGGTTATTGTGTCACCGTTGGGGCACAAACCTTTCTGCCCCTTACTAACTAGTTTCCCCCCTGGTTTTAGTTGGCCTCAGAATGTCTTTTGTTTGTTTTTTGAAAAGACATTTTCTTTTTCTCTGCTTCGGGTCGAAGTCGTTTTTCTTCTTTTCTTTTCCCTGTTCCTTTATTTTCTTTATATACTCCTTCTTCCTCAGTTACCCGTTTAGGGGTTTATTCATTTTTTGGGATACGTCCCTTAGGAGTATAGCACCCCCTTCTCATTTCGTCTCTCACGAGACTCAGTGGTTACTGGAGTGCCCCTTTGGTAACTTATAGATCCCCTGTTTGGTCGCGTCTGGTCTTCACACTTCCCCTCCCTCACAGAACACTCAAGCCAAATGGAAGTACCAGCGACCATCGGCCTGGATCAGGCAGTTACGGCTCAACAAGCCGTCCTGACGGCCCATACAGAGGGTCTACAAATGTTGCACAGTCAACAAGTAAACACCACTGCACAACAGGCAGAGCTGTGCGAGCGTTTAGCCCTACAAGAGGAGGCGTCACGCCGCCAGGAAGCTACACTGACCGGCCTGCTAGAGATTATGGGTCGCCAGCAGGTGGCTTCCGAGGAGTTTAGGCGAGGTTTCGAGGAACACCGGGTCCGGGTAGAGGAAGAGCGACGTCTTGAACGCGAGGAGACAAGGCGTTTCCAAACTGAGTTTCTTCGGAGACTCCCAGTATACAAGCACAATCCTTTCCTTCCCAGACACACACCGGCACTCACAAATAATCAGGAACCTAAACTTCAGCTCCCTGCTCCGTTCGAAGGTGAATCCGGCAAATGCCGGGGGTTCATAACACAATGTTTTATACAGTTTAGAGCTCATCCTTCACGATATGCTATAGACGAATCAAGGGTGGCGTTTATTGTTAGTCTCCTTAAGGGTCAAGCCCTGGCCTGGGCTGACCCACTTTTTCGTTCAAACTCACCCATAATGACAAGTTCAGACCGCCTCATTGAGGAGATAGAAAGGGTGTTTGACCATGATGTTACGGGCAGCGAGGCAGCCACTAGGTTAACCCGTCTTCGGCAGGGAAGGAATAGTGTTGCAGAATTTTCCATAGCATTCCGATCGTTAGCCGGCGAATCAGTCTGGCCTGAACTACCGCTTATGACACTATTCACCAATGCCCTGTCAGATCCAGTCAGGGATGCACTGGCTGCGAGTGAGCCACCCGCTACTTTCGAGGCATTGGTTGCGAGAGCTATCCGCATTGATCACCGGGTTAGGGAACGAGAGAGAGAGAAGGAATAAAGGAGAGGTCGAACAACCCCTTATGTCGCACCTCTCTTGGGTATGCCCATCTTCTCCACTCGTTCCCAAGACACTGGAATTAGGTCAGAACCTATGCAGGTGGACAGTGTGGACGTTCGCAGGAATTCGGATTTCCGATCAAGAACCAAGAGGTGCCACTATTGCAAACAGATAGGGCACCGCATAAAGAGTTGTCCAGTGCTAGCAGAAAAAGATCAGTCTCGTCGGTGAAGCGTAAGCCACTGGCGAGACGTGAGTTATCAGCCTTTCGCACCTGTATCCCCGTCGAACTCTCCTGGAATAAACAGATCATTAACACTAATGCATTTTTAGATTCAGGCGCAGTGGATTGTTTTATTGACACTAAATGGGCAAAGAAACGTGGATTACCTGTGCGTCTCTTGCCACAGCCTCAGGTGATTACTGCGCTTGATGGCCGTCCCTTAGGCACAGGCCTAGTGGAAAGAACCACCGCTTTTATTCAGATGCGCGTTCCTTTTGGTGAACATGTGGAGCGTATCAGATTTTTTTTGGTGGAATCGCCGACCTTTCCCCTTGTGTTGGGGCATTCCTGGTTGGTTAGGCATAAACCTTACATCAATTGGGGCGGGACTGGGGAGGCCATCCTTCAGTGGGGTTTGGAATGCGTGTCTCACTGTCAGCAGGAGAATACGCAGGCTCCTGGGGTTGGTTCTAGTTCCCAGCCCAGTTTTGAGTACTGTGATGAGGAGACCGTTACTCCCATCAGTCAGTTTGCGGCATCGCCCCCTTCAGGTAGGGAGGAGAGCCTAGTCTGGGATCCGTGTTTTGACACATTCTCTCCTTGCGATTATGCCACAGAGGAATTCTCGGGTGAGGGGTGTTCTTTTAAAAGCCAGAGCGAACAAGATACGGCAGATGAAATGGAAAACCCTTATTCCGCCAGCATGGAGGATCTGGTTACAGTGGGTACGGTCACTATTCCATTACCAGTCAATGTCCCCAACGATTATGCAGATCTTGCGCAGGTATTTAGTAAGCAAGAGGCCACTACTTTACCTCCGCACAGAACGTATGATTGCGCTATCGAATTATTTCCTGGTTTGGTCCCACCAAGGGGTTCCTTATATTCTTTATCTATTCCCGAGAGCGAGGCTATGAGGGAATATATTCAAGAGTCCCTGGCCAATGGTTTTATTCGACCCTCCACTTCGCCGGCGGGGGCAGGGTTTTTCTTTGTTAAGAAAAAGGACGGCGGTCTGCGACCCTGTATAGATTACAGAGGTCTTAATAATATCACGGTCAAGAACCGCTACCCCTTACCCCTTATGAATTCGGCTTTTGAACGTCTCCAGGGGGCGACTATATTCACCAAACTTGACCTTCGGAATGCCTATAATTTAGTGCGAATAAGAGAAGGAGACGAGTGGAAAACAGCATTTAACACGCATAACGGGCATTTCGAATATTTAGTCATGCCATTCGGTCTCACGAACGCCCCGGCGGTATTTCAGGCCTTAGTCAATGACGTTCTTAGGGAGATGTTGGAGAGATTTATGTTCGTCTATTTAGATGACATTTTAATCTTTTCCAACACTCCTGCTGAGCATGTCAGTCATGTCAGGCAGGTTTTGAAATGCCTTTTGGAGGCTAAACTGTTCGTGAAGGCCGAGAAATGCCTATTCCATGCCAAATCTGTCTCTTTTTTGGGGTTTATAATTTCTGAGGGAACTATTAAAATGGACCCTGATAAAGTCTCCGCAGTTAAGAATTGGCCCCCACCCACATCAGTTAAACAGGTGCAGCGGTTTTTGGGATTCGCCAACTTTTACAGGCGTTTCATTCGCTATTTTAGTGCAGTAGCCGCACCGATCACTGTGCTGACCCAAAAGGAGGCCAGTGTTCATTTTGCTTGGACATCCAAAGCCGATGCGGCTTTCCGGGTTTTAAAGTCTATGTTCTGTTCTGAGCCCATTCTCATCACGCCTAACCCGGCACTTCCATTTGTGGTGGAGGTGGATGCTTCTGAGCTTGGCGCGGGAGCCATTTTATCTCAACGGTCCCCTGTAGATAACAAGGTGCACCCGTGTGCATATTTCTCGCGGTCCCTTTCCCCAGCGGAGAGGAATTATGACGTCGGTGATCGTGAACTTTTGGCAGTCAAGCTGGCTCTGGAGGAGTGGCGGCATTGGCTGGAGGGGGCGGAACATCCTTTCACGGTCTGGACAGATCATAAAAACCTGGAGTTTATTCAGAGCGCTAAGAGACGGAATTCGCGGCAGGGTCGCTGGTCTTTGTTTTTTAAATTTTATCCTTACTTATCGTCCGGGTTCAAAAAATATCAAACCTGACGCCCTGTCTAGAATCTATGACCAATCAGACGACAACCGCTCCCCAGAGCCCATTGTTCCCCCCACTTTGATTGTAGCTCCTGCTATGTGGAGGATTGAGTCAGTGGTCTGGAAGGCTCAAAGGTCTGAGCCAGATCCAGGTGGAGGTCCGCCTAACTGTCTCTTTGTCCCTGCTAGGGTACGCGCCCAGGTGTTGCGTTGGGGACATTCCACGCATCTGACTTGTCATCCGGGTGTCCACAGATTTAAGGATTTTTTATCCCGGCGATTTTGGTGGCCTGGCATGGAGAGGGATGTGCGGGAGTATGTTTCGGCCTGCTCGGTTTGCGCTCGGAACAAGGGTTCTCGCATTCCACCGTCGGGTCTTTTACGTCCCTTGCCCGTTCCTAGTTGCCCTTGGAGTCACATAGCGCTGGACTTTATCACTGGGCTGCCACCCTCTGATGGCAACACGGCCATCTTAGTCGTCGTGGATAGATTCTCGAAGGCGGCTCATTTTATAGCGTTGCCTAAACTTCCGTCGGCTTTGGAGACCGCCCGGTTAGTTATTAACCACGTCTTCCGAATACACGGGTTACCTCAAGACGTAGTATCGGATCGTGGCCCGCAGTTTACCGCGCGTTTTTGGCGAGCATTCTGTTAGCTTCTGGGGGCGTCTGTCAGTCTCTCATCAGGGTTTCACCCAGAGACCAATGGACAGACGGAACGCACAAATCAGACGTTGGAAAACACTCTCCGCTGTCTGGTCTCTTCCAATCCCACCTCCTGGAGCCGTCAACTCGTGTGGGCAGAGTACGCGCACAATACGCTACGTAACGCGTCGACGGGGACCTCACCATTTGAGGCCCAATGTGGTTATCAACCTCCACTCTTCCCAGAATTGGAGAAGAACATCGAGGTGCCCTCCGCAGAGACATTTGTCAAGCGGTGTCGGTCCACCTGGAGGAGAGTTCGTACACCACTGCTACGCTCGTCAGCCAGTCAAAAGAGGCTTGCCGACAGACACCGCAGACCTGCGCCCTCCTATCGGGTGGGTCAGCGTGTCTGGCTTTCTACTCGTGACCTCCCTCTACGAGTGGAGTCTCGTAAACTCGCTCCTCGTTTCATTGGTCCATTTAAGATCCTTCGGAGAATTAACCCGGTCACGGTTCGCCTACAGCTGCCCCGGTCCATGAGAATTCACCCTACCTTTCATGTCTCTCGTCTTAAGCCAGTTCTAGTAAGCGCGTTGGCCCCTGTGGACAAACCCCCACCTCCGCCTAGACTCGTGGATGGGGAACCAGTTTATACGGTGCGTCGCATTCTGGCCGAGAGGCGTGTGGGCCGTAGGGTACAATTTCTCATTGACTGGGAGGGTTATGGTCCGGAGGAGCGTTGTTGGGTTCCCTCTAGGGACATATTGGATCCTGAACTGATCCGGGATTTCCGCTCTCGTGGGTCCGAGGGCCCGTCTGGGGCCGGTCCTTAGAGGGGGGGTACTGTCACGGTTTCTGTGCAGGTAGATCATTTTTCTGTGCCTGCACCGGCTCAGTGGTTAGCATTCCGATTAGCCACTCGGCTAATCGTTATTTTGGGGTGTGGGGACGATTAGTTCGAGCTTGCAGATTAGCCACTCGGCTAATCGTTATTTTTGGTTCCTTTGGGAGGATTGTTCCTGCTTGAACATTCCATGCATTCCTGCAGGGTTACCTCTGATCGGTTTCACCTGTGGGTTGCTCACATCTTCCGCTGATTACCAGCCACACCTGTGGCTGGGTATTTAAAGCGTCAGTAGGCAGTGGAATGGTGCTTGAGTGTAACGTGTTTTGCTCTAGCCAGTTCCCTGTCGTATTTCTGAGAAAGGTGTAAGGAATTTAAGAACAAAGGAATTTAAAAAGAATTCTGACTTCAGTTTGTTTGTTTTTTCTTTTGAGAAAAAGGTATTAGGACGGTATATGTCCAGATTCTGAGGCTGGCGGTTTTAAGGGGTTATTGTGTCACCGTTGGGGCACAAACCTTTCTGCCCCTTACTAACTAGTTTCCCCCCTGGTTTTAGTTGGCCTCAGAACGTCTTTTGTTTGTTTTTTGAAAAGACATTTTCTTTTTCTCTGCTTCGGGTCGAAGTCGTTTTTCTTCTTTTCTTTTCCCTGTTCCTTTATTTTCTTTATATACTCCTTCTTCCTCAGTTACCCGTTTAGGGGTTTATTCATTTTTTGGGATACGTCCCTTAGGAGTATAGCACCCCCTTCTCATTTCGTCTCTCACGAGACTCAGTGGTTACTGGAGTGCCCCTTTGGTAACTTATAGATCCCCTGTTTGGTCGCGTCTGGTCTTCACACTTCCCTCCCTCACAATTTCCTGTGAACTGGTTAAACAGAGAGGTATTCTTGCCATACAGGATGTTCAAGTCAAGCCTGAGAAAAGATCATATTTACTGTGCTGAATTCAAGAAACATGTCACAGTTAAAGAGGGTCTGGTTTAGGGGGAATGTATCGGAAGCTGAGCTCTTACTTGCTTCCATAACCCTCTGTCTCAGAGAGCTGGTCACCTTGTCACGGTGAGACAATTTACTGTTGTGACAAACAGTAACACAATAACCTACAAATAAGAATACACACAATAACCTAAAAATAAGACATTTGTAAGAATAAATAAATAACTACCCTTTTTGCCACACAGGAAAGAGTATATATTTTATATTATTTTATTTATATATTACTGCATTACAAATGCATGTATTTATACAGAGTACTTTGTAAATCTTGTTAATGTGGATATAGACACTTCACTGACATGTTTCATTATAGTATTAAAAAGCACAACTTACTCAGTTCTGACTGCAGATGAACATGTATGGCGGTGATGGCGAACGTGTCTAAACATTTGTTTCTGGCCATAAGACTAACGTGATGAAGTTTCTCTTCCTCACACATACAAAAAAGGAATTTGTCAGAATATCTGTGCCGTAGGTTTTGGTTTACTATGCAAGTTAGATCACTGCATTTTCATTTTCCTACAAATTACGTGCACATGATGATGAAATGAAATTGCATTTTTTTTTTCGTTTGTATTTTCTTTTGGATGTGTTCATAAACAGCTTCGCTTTATGTGAAAGAGAGCCTGCAGTTGTGGAGCAGCCAATCAAATGCTGCCCGCGTCTGAATGTTTATGTGTGTGTGTGTGTGTGTGTGCGTGTGTGTGTGCATGCATGCGTGCGGGGTGTGCATGTGCGCGTGTGCGTGCGTGCATGCATGCATGCGTGCGTAATGCTGATCCTATCGGATGTTTTGCAGTGTCTCCTTGACAGCACAGTGAACAGGCTGTTTTCCTTTGAAGGTCTGATGAGAATCAGACTGCTGTGAACTCCCCTACACCCAAACCATAACAAACAGCCCCTGCATGCACACGTGCACACACACACACACACACACGCACATGCACACACACACACTTTTCATTTCTATCACTTAAATTCCCCTCTTTCATGCTACACATCTACATCTATCCAGCACTTATTGTGCCTTGTATTATTATTTTGATGTTGTAGCTTATAATGCCTCCTAGCTTGATTCAGCATAGGTTAGGTCAGAGTAATGTTTACTCTGTGAACTGGACTTAATGTGTTCATGGCTATGAATAACTGTACAAAATGAGTATTGTACCTTATCGGACCTGTGTTTTTGTAGTTGTTCCAGTGACCTTCGGTATGCACTTATTGTATGTCGCTTTGGATAAAAGCGTCTGCCTAATAAATGTAATGTAATGTTTGCCTTTTAATAGATACATTGATGAAAGAGGCTAACTCATAATTATAAATATACCGCAGTCAGTTTCGTGGAACTACACATACCCACAATTCTATTACGTAGATGATGACACATCAACACATTTCCTGAGCCATGGATGGGAAGGTCCAAGCGCCAAATTATGACACAATCTTAAACATCAATGTATGAATGAAAGTGTTTATTTTATTTAGCAGAATCAAGAGACAAATTCACTGATGAAGTAAATAAGCAAATTGTACACATTTTGGTAGACGAAGGCGACAGCAAAAGCGCTTCAGAGAGAAATTGCACATGGATATTATGCTTACATTGTACTTTATATTCTGGTTCATATACAGTGCTTAAAATGTGCAGTTTTAAACAATAATAATGTATGGGACAAGTGGGTTTAGCCATTACCCTTTCTTTACAATCCAGGCCCCCACGTGACTGTGGATGAATGTCTGGTTGCGTTTCGTGGGCGCTGTCCTTTCAGACAATACATACCAAGCAAACCGGCCAAACATGGTATGAAAATATGAGCAGCATGTGATGCACAGTCCAGCTATGCCTGGAATATGCCGGTGTACACTGGTCAACAAAGACTATAATAAAGTACCTGACACAAACTCATGGTAACAATTTTAATTATAATCATTTTCTGGAGGTTTAAATTGCTGGGGTCAAATTGACCCCAAGGATAAAAGATGTTAGTAAATTTGAAGATAACAGGAGGGTTAATTAATGTTAATTACTTTATTCCGCTTTTTTCAGTTTTTTCAGTGATTAAAAAAAATAATTAATTTTTAAAATGAAGGCATTTCTTTTCAGTAAATTTTTTACAGTAAAGGTGTGCGTACATTTGGAACTTCATTTTGAGCAGGAGGATGTGAGGCAGATTGTCTCGGTGAAGAACGTGGTGGGAGCGTTGAATTCCTCCTATTTGCAATTAGTTGTTCAGCTTCTGCTTTTCCCAGTGTACTTTGTTCCTCATTCAGAAAGGCCTTTATGTGTTCATCTTTGTACTTTTTGCGCAGAGAGTCATGGTATGGTTTCCTGTGCCGGAAATTACAGGCAGCAAATAGGAGCGACATACTCAATATGAAACTGAGGCCTTGTGACGGTACGGGTGCTGGGACCCAGGCGCAGAGTGGAAAAAACACGAAACTCAAAGGGGAGAAAATTAACAAAGACTTTACTTACAGGTAAACAAACAGGGAACAAACAAGGCCACAATGGGCAAAACCACAAACTCAAAAAATAACTAAACAAAGCAGAAAACAAAAGGGACTCACAAATACAGGCAGGGCAGAACACGGTCAGGGCAGAACGCAGGCAGGCAGAGCACAAGGGTAATTCAAACAGAGATTGGAAACAAACACAAGCAGGGCAGAACACGGGAAGGCAGAGCACAAGGGAAGGTCAAACAAAACAGTCAGGCACAAAATACAAGCAGGTACATACGGTCTGAGGAAACACAAGTTGGGAACAAACACAAGCAGGCAGGTAGAAAAGGTCTGAACATTCATCGGCAACAAACACAAGGAAGAACAAACGCAAGGAACCAGCACCCGAGTCAAGGGAACAGAGAACTTAAATAGACAAGGGGTAACAAGACACAGGTGAACTCAAAAAACAATCAAACCAGAAGGAGGGGATAACAAGACACTGGTGGGAACAATGATGGGATAACGAGACAATGAAACAATCATACAATTAACAGGGAGGGAGCAGGACACAAAACAGAAGTGCCGCCATCTGGCGGCCCAACAGGGGAAACACAGACAGGAACACCGGAACATGACAGTACCCCCCCCCCAAGGGACGGCTCCTGACGTCCCAGGACGCTGACCCGGGGAGGGAGTCAACAGAGGGTGGGGGCTGGAGACAGGACAAGACAAGAACAAGACTCGGGGCTGGAGGGGAACTCGGGGCTGGACGGGAACTCGGGGCAGAAACAGGACTGGACAGGAACAGGATGGGACTCGGGACTGGAACGGGACGCAGGACTCGGGACTGGACTCGGACGGGGGAAACAGGACTCGGGACTGGGTAGGACCCGGGCAACACGGGGAGACTCAGGGCTGGGCAGGACCCGGGCGACACGGGGAGACTCAGGGCTGGGCAGGACTCGGGCGACACGGGGAAACTCAGGGCCCGCACATCGGGCGACACGGGGGAGACTCAGGGCCCGCACATCGGGCGACACGGGGGAGACTCAGGGCCCGCACATCGGGCGACACGGGGAAATTCAGGGCCCGCACTCCGGGCGACACGGGGAAATTCAGGGCCCGCACTCCGGCGACACGGGGACTCAGGAAACCAGGGGGGACTCAGGAAACCAGGGGGGACTTGGACAGGGGCAAGACAGACATACAGGACAGGACTGAGACGGGGCACGACAACACTGGACTGGGTTGGACAAGACTGAGGGGGAAACAGACTGCCAGATACTGGCACAATCGGGAGACCTACAAGGACAGACACAGGGACAAGCAGGCGGGGAGGCACACGGCGACACCGACGGACACACAAAGGGACAGGCAGACAGGGAAGGCGAGGGGGGAGCCCAACAACTGACATAGGGACTGACACACAGGCAAACAAGACAAAACACACGCGGACTGGCACACTGACAGACAGGCAGACAGGCGGGCAAACACGTTGGCCGATGGGCTGACGGCTTGGGGGGCAGACAAACAGGCCAACAAACTGGCTGACACACATACGGGTAGACCAACAGACAAACAGGCGGGCAGACAATTAGACAGGGGGCCGGGAACACACGGACACACGGTTGGGAGGACGAACACCAAAGGGAGAATGGACAACAGGGGGAGTGACGAGGCCGGGGAGGGACGACCACTGGGGGGAGGACGGACTCCGGGGAAGAGACGATCACTGTGGGGAAGGACCGACACCGGGGGAGAGACGACCACTGGGGGAGCGACGAGACCGGGGAGGGACGACCACTGGGGGGAGGACAGACTCCGGGGAAGAGGCGACCACTGGGGGAAGCGACGATACCGGGGAGAGACGATCACTGGGGGAAGGGCGAACACTAGGGGGAGCGAGAACACTAGGGGAAGCACGAACGCCAGGGGAAGCACGAACGCCAGGGGGCAAGGTGTGGACACTAGGGGGAGCGAGAACACTAGGGAAAGAACGGACACTGGGGGGCGCGAGAACACTAGGGGGAGCACGAACGCCAGGGGGAGCACGAACGCCAGGGGGCAAGGTGTGGACACTAGGGAGAGCAAGAACACTAGGGGAAGAACGGACACTGGGGGGCGCGAGAACACTAGGGGGAGCACGAACGCTAGGGGGAGAACGAACGCCAGGGGGAGCACGAACGCCAGGGGGAGCACGAACGCTAGGGGGCAAGGCAGGCGGCTTAGCCTGCGGGGCGGCCAGAGCAGTCTGCGGCGGCCCCTGCGGGACAACACATGGGACCGTTGTCCTCTCCGGGGCTCTGGACGGCTCTGGAGGCCTCTCCGGAGCTCTGGACGGCTCCGGAGGCCCCCCGGGACTCGAGGCGGCTGCGGAGGCTCCCCTGGGGCTTGAGGCAGCCTCGGAGGCCCCCCGGGGCTCGAGGCACAAGTACAGCCCGAAACTTGGGTGTAGCAGGCGGCCTCCGCGGAAGGGTCAGAGCAGGCGAGGCCTCCGGGGCTGGAGGCTGCTCTGGGGCCTCTCCGGGGCTCGCGGCGGCTCTGGGGGCCTCTCCGGGGCTCGAGGCGGCTCTGGGGGCCTCTCCGGGGCTCGAGGCGGCTCTGGGGGCCTCTCCGGGGCTCGAGGCGGCTCTGGGGGCCTCTCCGGGGCTCGAGGCGGCTCTGGGGCCTCTCGGGGCTCGAGGCGGCTCTGGGGGCCTCTCCGGGGCTCGAGGCGGATCTGGGAGCCTCTCCGGGGCTCGAGGCGGATCTGGGAGCCTCTCCGGGGCTCGAGGCGGATCTGGGGGCCTCTCCGGGGCTCGAGGCGGTTCTGGGGGCCCCTCCGGGACTTGAGGCAGAGCAGGCCGTGAAGGCCGCTCCGGGACTTGAGGCAGAGCAGGCCGTGAAGGCCGCTCCGGGGCTTGAGGCAGAGCAGGCCGTGAAGGCCGCTCCGGGGCTTGAGGCAGAGCAGGCCGTGAAGGCCGCTCCGGGACTTGAGGCAGAGCAGGCCGTGAAGGCCGCTCCGGGACTTGAGGCAGAGCAGGCCGTGAAGGCCGCTCCGGCACTCGGGGCAGAGCAGGCCGTGAAGGTCCCTCCGGCACTCGGGGCAGAGCAGGCCGTGAAGGTCCCTCCGGCACTCGGGGCAGAGCAGGCCGTGAAGGTCCCTCCGGCACTCGGGGCAGAGCAGGCCGTGAAGGTCCCTCCGGCACTCGGGGCAGAGCAGGCCGTGAAGGTCCCTCCGGCACTCGGGGCAGAGCAGGCCGTGAAGGTCCCTCCGGCACTCGGGGCAGAGCAGGCCGTGAAGGTCCCTCCGGCACTCGGGGCCGAGCAGGCCGTGAAGGTCCCTCCGGCACTCGGGGCAGAGCAGGCCGTGAAGGTCCCTCCGGCACTCGGGGCAGAGCAGGCCGTGAAGGTCCCTCCGGCACTCGGGGCAGAGCAGGCCATGAAGGTCCCTCTGGGACTTGGGGTGGAGCAGGCCGAGGGCCCTGCCATCTGGGCTGGGCAGGGGACAGGAACACAGACCACAGCTGTAGGGAACCCGGCTGGGCAGCCGGACGGGACCGGCGGGACCCCCGCGGGCCGGACCCTGGGAAGATTGCAAGCCGCGACCCTCAAAAGGGTCAGGATCCGCCGGCTGATCAGCTGGAGGTCTGGCCGACCGGGAGGCAGCCCGACCACGGCGCCTCCGCGACCGGCCGCCCCGGGCACTGGGAGGTTGAAGCTCCCACCACCCCGATGGCATTTTAAACAAAAAAAAAAAAAAAAAAAAAAAAAAAAAAAAAAACTCTGCTGGGTCCCAAACTGGCTGGTTCCTTCTGTGACGGTACGGGTGCTGGGACCCAGGCGCAGAGTGGAAAAAACACGAAACTCAAAAGGGAAAATTAACAAAGACTTTACTAACACGTAAACAAACAGGGAACAAACAAGGCCACAATGGGCAAAACCACAAACTCAAAAAATAACTAAACAAAGCAGAAAACAAAAGGGACTCACAAATACAGGCAGGGCAGAACACGGTCAGGGCAGAACACAGGCAGGCAGAGCACAAGGGTAATTCAAACAGAGATTGGAAACAAACACAAGCAGGGCAGAACACGGGAAGGCAGAGCACAAGGGAAGGTCAAACAAAACAGTCAGGCACAAAATACAAGCAGGTACATACGGTCTGAGGAAACACAAGTTGGGAACAAACACAAGCAGGCAGGTACATGGAAGTCTGAACATTCATCAGCAACAAACACAAGGAACCAGCACCCGAGTCAAGGGAACAGAGAACTTAAATAGACAGGGGTAACAAGACACAGGTGAACTCAAAAAGCAATCAAACCAGAAGGAGGGGATAACAAGACACAGGTGGGAACAATGATGGGATAACGAGACAATGAAACAATCATACAATTAACAGGGAGGGAGCAGGACACAAAACAGAAGTGCTGCCATCTGGCGGCCCAACAGGGGAAACACAGACAGGAACACCGGAACATGACAGGCCTACGATCTGTAAAGAGACAAAATAGTTTTTTGTATTATTCTTCTTCTTCTTCTTATTATTATTATTATTATTATTATTGTTAATAGTAGTAGCATTGAATAGTAATTAAATATAATATTATTAATTTAATCATTTAAAATGTAATCACTCACCCGAGATACGTTCATATAGTAGTTGATGGTCCTTTGCTGTTCAGGGCTCTGGCTGGTCACCTCTCCGCATGCATCCTGCTGCCCAGCCGTCATGTTAGTGGCGAATAAACACACTACTACATCTCCATCAATGAAGGCAGTAATTACCCACACCGAGCCTAGGAGTAGACTTTTGACTATTGAGGAGCAGTGTGGCATGCGTGTCCTGCATCCATTTAGTTTGCATTCCCACGTACAATGAGGGTCTATCAGCATCACAGTCACAGTCACTATGACGAACGGTAGAAACACATAAACTCCACAGAGATGTCTGTTATAGCGAAGGTCACAGGGACATACAAAATCCAGTTTGAAAATGTACTGGAACATGATGAATAATATAATCATGGCCGTAGCTCCTCCTGATGTTTTCAAAAAATTGAGAAGTATTTTCGTAGAGAGGACTGGATGCTCTGGATGCATGGTTGCTGCTGCTCCTGCTGCTCCTGCTGCTCCTGCCACTGCTCTTGCTGCTGCTGTTGTACTTGTGTTTGATACTGAAAGTGTGCAGAATTTTGAGACCTGAAATATACGTGTCATTGGGTGTTACCTGCGGCGGTGCCAACAGTGAAAATGAAACTTTGGTTCCTTCATTGAACCAGGAGAAAGTGATGGGTCCTTGTACTTTTCTAGTGTACCTCCTGTAAGCCTCCTGAGTTGCAAACATCAAAGGTGTGTTTTAGTACTAGTATTTGTGCAGCTTGTAACTAAACTGATAGCCCAACTGAACATGCCTGTTTATTGTTTTTGTTTGTCAGCAGAATACATCTTTAATGAAGGCATTCGTTGCAGGCTAATGTGGGCGTAAGCCAGAGTTGAAGAAAATAGCTGCTGTCCAGGGTTGTTTTCTGAAACAACACCCAGTGAATATACCGGTCCTGCAGGAGGCAGACATTTTAACCCTGTAAACCAGCCAAGCACCAGTATTTGTGATATACAAGCTATTCCACGTGTTATACAACCAAGCGCTATGTTTAACTGGCAAACGCTGTTTAAAAACAGTGATAAGCAGAAAGTATACGTACTAGCAATGCTTTTGAACACCAACAAATCTCAAATGTATTTTACAGATATGTTGATGTCTACAACATAAGATTGGTATGTATAAGACGCTTACAAACCTCCTTGGTTATAGTGACATATCGGCAAAAGCTACAAAATGGGTAAGAGATTGCTCTTCCTTCCTTCACACTTTGGAGGAATTTTCAGTAGTAGTTCCAAATCACTATCAATTTGAATTTGGAGCCATTATTTAATAAATACTTGGGATCATTTAGATTTTTTTTTCTCTGAACTGCTCATATTAATTTAGTTTTAGATGGTTCAAGACTGTGGAACACACCTGCTGTGAACAGCGCCACCTTGTGACATTTTACTGTCTTACAAGAATCTTACAATAATGTGTCATATTAACACTTATCCCAGAAATTTCCCTGCAAACTCCTGCTACCTCGTGGAAGAACTGCAGTATCAACTGATTGCTGGAATACAGCTGCTATTGAACAAAACCATTAATAAATGACAACACATTTTTAAAAAACTTTGTTCAGGCTCACAGGTCTTTCTACTGCGCTTATAACAACAAAGTTCCCTCTCTAAAAGCTTGGAAGCTAAGCTGCTTACCAAAGTCAAAGTTAGACTAAAGAGAAAAAGCAGTAATGTCAGGATATACATATAAAAGAAAAGAAACTGTTGTCTTACTTGGACAGTCGAGATCACACAGAAATGTGCAACCTGCAGGTTCTTGTTCAGGGTAGACAGAACACCTATGTCAAACTAAATTAATAAGAAATTAGCGGATATCCAGTGCAATATACCTGGCATGAACAACAAACTTTCAAAGGGGGGTGGTTATGTAGTTTCAGAATCCAGTACTATTATTCTCATAAGAAAATGATTCCAATTCAGCTACAGACTTTCTGGAGTGTAGAGTGTTCAGAAAAGCTGACTGGTGGACCGACAGAATGAGTTACTTGTGGTCAGAAACAAGCTAATACAGTACTGACAGTAATACAGTGGAAATGGGAACATACATGTCCCATACACACATTGTGGTAAAGTCCCGATTTATATGCATACTGCATTGTGTGTGCAAGGATATGCATGAATAGCATCTTAAGAATAATCCAATTATTCAATTCAATTCGAATGGTTTTCTTTTAACATGAATAGCAGAACTGAATCACATTGTTTGCTGTTTCCACCTCTTCCCCACGCTGCGGCGGGGCTCTTGCCCCAACCCTCGAGAGTGCTTCGAGAGTCGTCTGGTCTCCCCACCTCTGCGGTCCAGCCCTCCTTCGTCATTGCCCCCACCCTGCCCACATCTGCCGCCACCTGCTGTTCCCCATCACCGCCACCTGGCCCCACCCATCATCTGAGCCACATCACTTATCATATCTTCTGCATAAACTGGCTGACATGCTGGTCACCAGTCGGCACCCTGAGCCGACCAGAGGAGGATGGGTTTCCCCTTGAGCCTGGTTCCTTCCAAGGTTTCTCCCCATCTGCCACAGGGAGTTTTCCTTGCCACTGTTGCCTTAGGCTTGCTCCTGTGGGGGTTTAGGCTAGGGCTGTCTGTAAAGCGTATTGTGACAACTGTTGTAAAATACGCTATATAAATAAAATTTGATTGATTGATTTGATTGACATTCTAATATTCCTCCTTGATTTGTAACTGAGCTACAAGGGACCTCCAGCAAAACGGGAAAATGTGTACGTTGGGAGTGCGTGCCCAAGCTTCCTGAGGATGTTCTAGGGCCCTGTGCTAGAACCTTACAGGCACGTTAAATGGCACATTAATGCTAGAACCTTACAGGCACGTTAAATGGCACATTAATGCGAGAACCTTACAGGCACGTTAAATGGCATATTAATGCTAGAACCTTACAGGCACGTTAAATGACACATTAATGCTAGAACCTTACAGGCACGTTAAATGGCACATTAATGCTAGAACCTTAGAGGCACATTAAATGGCACATATATGGGTGAAGAGGGGATGTGTCCTCTCAAAGGGGAGGAAAGAATGGAATCACACACTGGAGGAGATTGTGGGGCCTCCTGTTTCGGGAGGATTCGCCCTCTCTTAGGCCAGTGGAAGTGAAAGTCCTCTCAACTGGGTGCCAGCGAAATGAGACAGAGGTGCTTTAGAAGCAAGTTACTCAGACTGAAGACAACAGAAACCCAAGTGTGTGTGTGTGTGTGCGCACGCATTTTTGCATGTGTAGTGAAATCTGAGGCGTTTCATCACTGTTCACCCAAAGGTTCATATGTGAAGGCACAGTGGAGGATAAGATCTCCTCTCTCCAGGAGAAGAAGAAGGAGCTGGCCTCCAAGGTGCTCTCCGGGACGGGCAACTCCTTTACCAAACTGTCCCTGGCCGACCTCCGGGTCATCTGAGGCATCTGAGGCCCAGGGTCAGAGGTCAGAGGTCAGAGGGGGCAACTTCATACTGGACACCTGTACAATACCTGCACACTACACTCAAAAGCACCAACACAGTGCACTTATAATTCTGTTCAGAAGTACACTGAAATGTTCTCACACCTTTATGAAACGTCATAACAGCTGTTTCTCCAGCATAATTATTCCTGGTATTGTGCAAAATCCTAATTGTGGACAGGGTGAGTCAGTCTGTATGTAAAATACCTTCAGGAACTTCCTGTAATTCATTTCTATATTGTAGTATTGCACTAACATATATATTTGTGTGTGAGTGTGTATGCGTGTGTATATTTCCATTTAATTTATGTTGCATTATGGGTGATGTAGTCTCCTGCCAGTGCTGTGCAGTTGTAGTGCACTGTGCTGTGTTCTCATACCTGCAGTTATTGAACGTGATGCCTGGACGTGGGTGCCCATCTGTGCTGGTCTGTTGTGGGCTCATAACGTGCAGCCATTTTGTACAGGCAGAGAAGGTGGCCAGTGGTTGTGTTTCCTGTTATTGTTCTTTATCTGTATGAATACAAAAGCCAAAATGCTGAGATTCACTTAGCAGAGTGGAAAGTGTGCTCTGGAAGTCAATACCACAGCATTTCAGATTTAAGATGTTTATTGTGTTTAGTTGGTCATGGAGTTAATAAGTCTATTTTATACATTTTTTATTATTTGAAATAAAATTACTTTAAGTGTCTAAATGCTGCATTTATGGCTTATCTCTTCAGTGTGCGAGTGTAAGTAAGATCAAACCCTCAGAGATCAAACAGTTTGTGACGAGAAGAACAGCTGGAGTGAAATGTAGGTGAAACTACATGCAGGTTATCATATGTTCTGAAGAGGCAGGCCAGTTGTAAATAGTTTATGCTGTAGGCTAGGCAGTCATCACTTCCCTTATGTGAATATAGAAAATTATATATCAATGGCTATTTAGTGAATTATTCTTTTAGAAAATAATTACACACACATACACACTCACACACACGCACATGCGCACACACATACATACACACACACACTTACATACTCACACTGCACCACACACACACACCCACACGCACTCTCACACACGCACACACACACACACTCACACACACGCACTCACACACACACGCACTCACACACACGCACTCACACACACACTCACACGTACTCACAGACACACACACACACACACGCACAAAAAACACTCATGGACTCACCCACCCACGCACACACAGACACACACACTCATGGACTCTCTCGTACACACACACTAATGGACTCTCACACACACACACTCATGGACGCACACACACACTTGTGGGCTCACACACATACTCTCATGCACTCACATACACACACACACAATGCTGGTTGGATGGATTGATGATTGAAATATTATTTTCAGTTGCTCTATTTGCTCTACATTCTTTGCTCATTGTTTTGCCATAAAAAGCAGGATTTAATTTGCTGCATGCTTGATGTTGTATGGTTTTCTGTGAACCAATTCCTGTAAGGATTGTTAACAGAGAAGGCATGCTTCCCTATCAGAGATCATTTCTATCACTTAAATTCCCCTCTTTCATGCTACACATCTACCTCTATCCAGCACTTATTGTGTCTTGTATTATTATTTTGATGTTGTAGCTTATAATGCCTCCTAGCTTGATTTAGCATAGGTTAGGTCAGAGTAATGTTTACTGTGTGAACTGGACTTAATGTGTTCATGGCTATGAATAACTGTACAAAATGAGTAATGCACCTTATCGGACCTGTGTTTTTGTAGTTGTTCCAGTGACCTTCGGTATGCACTTATTGTACGTGCTTTGGATAAAAGCGTCTGCCTAATAAATGTAATGTAATGTTTGCCTTTTAATAGGTACATTGATGAAAGAGGCTAACTCTATATAAATGTAATACGTCACAGTCAGTTTCATGGAACTACACATACCCACAATTCTATTACGTAGATGATGACACATCAACACATTTCCTGAGCCATGGATGGAAAGGCCCAAGCGTCAAACTATGACACAATCTTAAACATCAATGTATGAATGAAAGTGTTTATTTTATTTAGCAAAATCAAGAGACAAATTCACTGATGAAGTAAATAAGCAAATTGTACACATTTTGGTAGACTAAGGCGACAGCAAAAGCGTTTCAGAGATAAATTGCACATGGATATTATGCTTACATTGTACTTTATATTCTGGTTTATATACACAGTGCTTAAAAGGTGCAGTTTTAAACAGTAATAAGGAAAAGCGCTGCAATTACAACCTTGTTGTTTAGTAAACCAAACCTTACCAAACTTTACTTCACAGCAAATGTATTTGCTTGCTGTTATGTCCTCAATCATTGCAGTTTTGTTACATATTTACATTACATACACCAGCCTATCATGCTCCAGCTCCAGCCTATCCATGCTCCAGCTCCAGCCTATCAGTGCTCCAGCTCCAGCCTATCCATGCTCCAGCTCCAGCCTATCCATGCTCCAGCTCCAGCCTATCAATGCTCCAGCCTATCAATGCACCAGCCTATCAATGCACCTGCTCCAGCCTATCAATGCTCCAGCATTAAAATTTTACTTTCTGTAATTTAAACTGAGCTGTCCTGAGTTCCCTGGGCTCCAGAGGAATATATTTATTTATCTGTGCTTAGAACTTCAGCTACAATTTAAGCATTATTTGTGGCAGTTTGTGTCTGTGAAGAATTTGGTGGTACCAGTGGATCCTGTTCTGGGTTTGGGTTCTGCGTTCTTCCGCGGTCCATTTGTGAGTCATCCCTTCCATGAGACTGAATCTTGTAGCACATGTTACATCCTCTGCCAGTTCAATGTCTTCATCATTCTAGTGGTATTTTCGTTTGACTTCGTTTCCTTATTGCAGTAATTATACAAAGCACATGGGATTGATATAAAGAATATGATCCCGAGGACTGATATCTGTAAAGAGACAAAATCATTTTTTGTATTATTATTATTATTATTATTGTTGTTGTTAATAGTAGTAGCATTGAACAGTAATTAAATATAATAATATTAATTTAGTCATTTAAAATGTAATTACTCACCGAGATACGTTCACATAGTGGTTGATCTTCCTTTGCTGTTCAGGGCTCTGCTTGGTCACAACTACGCATGCATCCGTGCCCAGCCGTCATGTTAGTCACATTTAAACACACTATTACATCTCCATCAATCAATGCAGTATTATCCACCAAGCCTGCGAGTAGACTCCTGACTATTGGTAACTTGCAGTCACTTGGTTTGGATTCGTCTAGAGGTCTATCAGCATCATAATCAGAGTCACTGTGAAGAGCATTTAGAACCATATAAAGTACACAGAAAAGTAAGTTATAGAGAGGGTCACAGGGACAAACAAATTCCATATTGAAAATGTACTGGAACATGATGAATAATAAAACCATGGCCATAGCCCCTCCTGGTCTACTTATAATATTGTGAACTGTGTTCTTCGAAAATAATTGATGCATGACTGCTGCTCCTGTTTGCTGCTGCTGCTGCTGCTGCTGCTGCTGCTGCTCCTGCTTGCTGCTGCTCCTGCTTGCTGCTGCTCCTGCTTGCTGCTGCTGCTGCTGCCCCCCTGCGCTGCTGCTGCTGCTGCTGCCCCCTGCTTGCTGCTCTGCTGCTGCCTCCTGCTGCTGCTGCTGCTGCTGTGTGGGTTGTGCTTGTGTTTGATGCTTATATATCAGAGAGATAAGTGCCATCGGGTGTCACCCGCGTGAAAATGAAACTTTGGTTCCTTCCTTGAACTTCATCCACAGTGAAATTAGCACAGCCCCAAAACACAATGAGAAAACAGATCATGAGCAAGTAGAAAGTGATGAGTCCTACTTTTCCAGTATACCTCCTGTAAGCCTCTTGCAAGTCTCCTGTTTTTTTTCTGTTTATTTAACCTGCATTTAAACAGAAAAATCCCATTGAGATGGAAATCATGTTTTGAAAGAGGGGACCTGACATAAACACAAAGTTACACAGGACAGCAGACAAATGAGTTACAAACATTAAATGTGTGTTTAGTACTATTTTTTTGAGCTTGTAACTGCTGAAGTTTTGTCTGAAGTAGTGAAGACCTTACTGGAACCATGACTGTAATTGACTAATCTATGTGGGTAGATTGTTGAAACAAAAACCAGCAAACATAGCAGCCCTACAGGAGTTAGTCAGTCACACACACCCTCAGACAGACATACTGTCACACACATACACATGCATCACAAATGCACACACTCACACATACATAAGTTCCACACCAACACCGTGCACTAAGACACACACACACACACAAACTCACACACACTTACACGTGTACACACACACACGCACTCAGACACAGACACAGACATACTGTACACACACATACACATGCACACATTCAGACAATAGACACTTACTTTTATTACTTTTACAATTATTTTTGAAAATTGAACCAAAACTATTGTGTGACACATGTACCTCCACCCAGCACTTACATTACACTTGCGCTATCTTGATGTTGTAGCTTGTTTTGAGCCTTATATTTTGACATAAGATTACTCTAACCCATGCTTACTCTGTGAACTGGACGTAATGTGTTCATGGCTATGAATAACTGTTCATAATTTTGGGAATCCTCTCCTGTGGGAAACCAAGTCGGGAAAGGTGCAGTAACCGAGGACCACTTTCCAATGAAAAGGTTTCATTCGATGCGAAAGGAGACTTGCCACGGTGCCACGACAGACGTTCGTCGAATCTCAACGAGACAGCCACAGCTGAGGGTTTAATTATTCTGTTGAGAGGTGTGGTGATTGCCATGTGTAAATGTTCCTGAAGGTACGTTTCTTTGGACAAAAGCGTCTGCCAAATAAATGTAATGAAATGCGTGAAGAGAGGAGAGAATCTGTTCCTCAGTTTTTTTTAAGTACCTACTGCCCAAAAATTTTACACACCCCCCTTTTCCAGTTTTATTGAAATTTAAGCAGTTCAAGTCCACCAATTACCTGAAATGGTACAAAGGTAAGGGCAAACTGCCAGAGGGTTAAAAAACAGTTTAGGTTCAAAAAATGAATAATAATCTAATTTTAGAGTTATAAAAAGGCCTTTCTTTGGGAACAAGTAATGGGTTAACAACTTACAGCTTTCTGCAGCAATGGAATAAATTAAGCCTTGAAAGTTGATGCAAATAATTCCTCAGCCCGTCCAACTTTTGTTAATTCCTACAAACCCTGTGTATAGTCATTGTTCCTTATTTTGTTTGCTGTCAGCAGCGTGGGTTGTGCTAATCGATGCCGTTTGGGGCTAATCGGCTACTCAGTTAATTTAATGAAGCATTTCTTTTCAGTAAATTTTTACAGTAAAGGTGTGCGTACATTTGGAAGTTCATTTTGAGCAGCAGGATGTGCGGCAGATTGTCTCGGGGAAGAACGTGGTGGGAGCGGAGTTCCTCCTTTGCAATTAGTTTTTCAGCCTCTGCTTTTGCCAGTTTACTTTGTTCCTCATTCAGAATGGCCTCTATGTGTTCCTCAATGTACTTTTCGCGCAGAGATTCATGGTATGGTTTCCTGGCCGGAAATTAGGCAGCAAATAGGAGCGACATACTCAATTGAAACTGAGGCCTACGGTCTGTAAAGAGACAAAATTGTTTTTTGTATTATTATTCTTATTATTATTATTGTTATTATTATTAGTAGCAGTAGTAGTAGCATTGAATAGTAATTCAATATAATATTATTGATTTAATAATTTAAAATGTAATCACTCACCAGATACGTTCACATAGTAGTTGATGGTCCTTGCTGTTCAGGGCTCTGGTTGATCACATCATGCATGCATCCTGCTGCCCAGCCGTCATGTTAGTGGCATTTAAACACACTATTAGGTCTCCATCAATCAATGCATAACTACCCAGAAAGCCTAGGAGTAGACTGCTGACTATTGAGGAGCGGTTTTGGCATGCATGTCCTGCATCCATTTAGTTTGCATTCCACGCCAATGAGGTCTATCAGCATCGCAATCAGAGTCACTATGCCGAACAGTAGAACCACATAAAAATACACAGAAAAGTGTGTTGTAGAAAGGTCACAGGGACATACAAAATCCAATTTGAAAATGTACTGGAACATGATGAATAATATAATCATGGCCATAGCTCCTCCTGGGGTTCTCACAAAATTGAGAAGCATTTTTTATAGAGAGGACTGGATGCTCTGGATGCATGGTTGTTGCTGCTGCTGTTGTCCGCTGCTGCTGCTGCTCCTGCTGCCCCCGTTTACTTGTG
>NC_057935.1:73021575-73047010 GCF_018555375.3 Anguilla rostrata | reverse complement strand
CTGTTAGGGGCTGTAGCTATGCAGCTGCATGTGACTGTTAGGGGCTGTAGCTATGCGGCTGCATGTGACTGTTAGGGGCTGTAGCTATGCAGCTGCATGTGACTGTTAGGGGCTGTAGCTATGGGTCCCTCTGTTTGACAGGTTATTAATTGTCCCTTTTTAGTCACGGTTAATCATTCTCTCTGCTGCATTTACATAAGTCGAGTCACGGATTACCACATTCTCATTCTGAGCATTGCATGTACAGCGAGTATCACTTAAACCACTCACACACAACCATGACAGTCAGGACAGTGACATTTAAACACACTGCTACACACGAGAACCATGACAGTGCAGGGACAGTACCATTTAAACACACTGCTACACACGGGAACCATGACAGTACAGGGACAGGACCATTTAAACACACTGCTACACACGGGAACCATGACAGTGCAGGGACAGTATCATTTAAACACACTGCTACACACGAGAACCATGACAGTACAGCGACAGGACCATTTAAACACACTGCTACACACAGGTCATGTGAGTAGCCTTGGTTCTCGTTTACTGAGAATAAGTGATTATCCTCTTTTTAATCTCTTCTCTCAGTTACCTCCCCCCACTCCTTTTCTGCTTCTCCTTTATCCTCCTCTTCTTCACTCTGAAGTGAGTGACTGAGTGATGTGGAGGAGGTGGTACGTGGGTGTGGCCCTATCTCCTTTCTGGAGTGAGTGAGTGATGTGGACGGGCTGTGTAGGAGGTGTGTAGGAGGTGTAGAGGAGGTGTGGAGGAGGTGCGCGAGCATGTCTCTCTTCTCTGTAGTGAGTGAGTGAGTGATGTGTATGAGGTGCGTAGGAGGTGTGGAGGAGGTGCAGAGGAGTTGTGGAGGAGGTGCGTAGGAGGTGTGGAGGAGGTGGTGTGCGGGTGTGTCCCTCTCTCCTTTCTGGAGTGATTGAGTGAGTGAGTGATGTGTAGGAGGTGAGTATGAGGTGTGCAGGCGTGTCCCTCTCTCCTTTCTGGAGTGAGTGAGTGAGTGATGTGTAGGAGGTGAGTAGGAGGTGCGTATGAGGTGTGCGGGCGTGTCCCTCTCTCCTTTCTAGAGTGAGTGAGTGAGTGAGTGATGTGTAGGAGGTGTGGAGGAGGTGCGTAGGAGGTGTGGAGGTGTGTCACGGAGTGCATGTTTGTGCCGCAGGCTCGCAGTCTCCCTTTGTGGAGAGTCGGGACACGTCTCCTGTGGGGAACATCGGTGCCGACGTCCAGCTGGACTGCAGCTTCCGTGTGTCCGGCACCGGGTCCAAGCCCGCCGGCTCCGTGTCCGTCACCTGGGAGAAGGCGGGGCTCAGCGGCGTGGTGTTCCGCTACCAGAACGGAGCGGCCCAGCTGCAGAATCAGAACCCGCAGTTCCATGACCGCGCCCAGATTTTCCCAGGAGGCCTCGCTGCCGGCAACGCTTCGCTCCTGCTCTGGAGCGTGGGACCGCGGGACGCCGGAGAGTACCGCTGCAGCGTGAGCGCCCCCTCTGGCCAGGGCAGCACTAGCGTGCACCTCAGGGTGGCCGGTGAGAAGCACGTCATCCTCATCCTCAGCGCTGTAAAGACCAGAGGTGTTCTGCAGCTGGGAGTCTGGGAGCCCGTAGAGAAACTACCACTTAGCTGATTACTCTTCCGGACTTTCTGCAGGGTTTAAGTGATCTAAGTCTGTAACACAAGTATGCAGGGTTTTTAGCGGATAGCTGAAGCAGTCAGCTCAGCGTAGTTCAGTATATACACCCTCATCCTGCTCTTTAGGTCAGGGGTCAGGTTATTGGGAGCTCCTCCCCCTTTTAAGGTCAGGGGTCAAGCTGGGAGGGGGCTCTGGAAAGAACCGAGTTAGAGTTAGAATTCCGTGTGTGTGCGTGTGTGTGTGTGTGTGTGTGCGTGTGTGCGTGTGTGTGTGTGTGTCCATCTGTCAGTGTTGCTTTATAAAAGCCAGGTGTCTTAATCTTTATCACTACTGATAAGAGCCTCAGTAATATCAAATAATAATAACTCACACAGGTCTTATTCAACATTGTAATACCTGTTGTGTATTTTGGTGTGGGCCTTTGTAGAGTTGCCTTTATAGTAATACCTTAATGGGTGCTGTCACAACCTGGTGTAGGTTAGATTGTAACAGGAAACAGGAAATGAGAGAGGAAAGTGAAATAATACTGCGGATCAGTGAGTAGCTCCAGTCCCTACCTGCCTGTCCAATACCAGCCGAAGCCTGGCTCGTGTCTGAAGCCCTTGTCTGGCCGGGGAGGCTTTAAACAGTGAGCTTTGGGACACTTAATCTGCAGGCTGGGACCAGGAGTCTGAATAGCGTACCCCCAACAGAGACCCAAATTCTCATCCAGTCACCTTCAAAAATAATAAAGCAAAATAACAAAATAATGTCCCAGTGGATGGATCTGTAATCCAGCTGGGAACCCTCTAAGTGACCAGAGCAGTGCACAGCGAGCAGGGGGGCGAAACGAGAGCGGAACACACGGAATCCACCGGGCAGGCAGCTAAAGGTCTGAGGCAGGAATCAGAGTCCAGCTGAATGAGAGAATGATCAAACACGAAATCCAGTCAATAAACATAGACGCTGATGAGCTTGTGTGGAATTGCCACTGAGTTTCTGTGGAGGGTACTGGCTGTGAATGTGAAGCTGGGCGTTGCGTTTGTCCTGTGTTCCAGCGTATTCCCCTCCGAGTTTCACCCTGAGCGGGAGGAACCTGACTGCGGAGGCGGAGAGGTGGTTCCCCGAGCCGAGCGTCGCCTGGACCGACCAGCAGGGCCACGCCCTGAACGCCAGCGAACTCCTCTCCAACAACTCCGCCGGAATATTCCGCGTGGTGACCACCCTGCTCGACCCGGCCCAGAGCGACGACACCTACACCTGCCTCATCCGCAACCACCTGGTCACCTCTGTCTCCCTGGCAACTGTTACAGGTGCAGTCAGCCTCTTGATTGGCAGCTTCCGGTTCCCCAGGATATAATGGGAGTCAATATATATAAGGAAACGGCTGAAAATGTTTTTAAAGCAGAGTAGATGCGGTCTGTTTACTGGCAACCATAAAAAGGCAGAAATGACATCA
Source organism: Anguilla rostrata (assembly GCF_018555375.3). Lineage (NCBI taxonomy): Eukaryota > Metazoa > Chordata > Actinopteri > Anguilliformes > Anguillidae > Anguilla > Anguilla rostrata. The sequence continues at coordinate 73,043,922 of NC_057935.1, read as the reverse complement.
CAGTACAGATAGAGTCAGGGCTCTGTTTCCCATTGAGCGCTTTCAAAGGGAACAGCAGGCTTTGTATGTGGACACGCCGTCCTTTGCTGTGAGAGTGAGAGTAAAATAAGCACGGCTCTGACCTGCTGTCTCTGTCTTCTGCAGAGAGCGGTGTGACGAGCAGAACCCGCTTTACCTTCAACCCCGCCCCCACACTGAGACCCCTGCACCTGGCCTTCACCGCTCCTCTTCACCTGTGGACATGCTACCTGCTCACCTGAACACGGGCTGACCTCTACCTGCTCACCTGAACACGGGCTGACCACTACCTGCTCACCTGAATGCAGACTGACCACTACCTGCTCACCTGAACACAGACTGACCACTACCTGCTCACCTGAACACAGAAGGACCACTACCTGCTCATCTGAACACAGACTGACCACTACCTGCTCACCTGAACACAGACTGACCACTACCTGCTCACCTGAACACAGACTGACCACTACCTGCTCACCTGAATGCAGACTGACCACTACCTGCTCACCTGAACACAGACTGACCACTACCTGCTCACCTGAATGCAGACTGACCACTACCTGCTCACCTGAACACAGACTGACCACTACCTGCTCACCTGAACACAGACTGACCTCTACCTGCTCACCTGAGCACAGACTGACCTCTACCTGCTCACCTGAACACAGACTGACCACTACCTGCTCACCTGAACACAGAATGACCACTACCTGCTCATCTGAACACAGACTGACCACTACCTGCTCACCTGAACACAGAATGACCACTACCTGCTCACCTGAACACAGACTGATCACTGCCCTCTCACCTGAACACAGACTGACCACTACCTGCTCACCTGAACACAGACTGATCACTGCCCTCTCACCTGAACACAGACTGACCACTACCTGCTCACCTGAACACAGAATGACCACTACCCGCTCACCTGAACACAGACTGACCACTACCTGCTCACCTGAACACAGACTGATCACTGCCCTCTCACCTGAACACAGACTGACCACTACCTGCTCACCTGAACACAGACTGATCACTGCCCTCTCACCTGAACACAGACTGACCACTACCTGCTCACCTGAACACAGACTGACCACTACCTGCTCACCTGAACACAGAATGACCACTACCTGCTCACCTGAACACAGACTGATTATTAGCATTTCAGATACAGTTCCCATCAACAGTATGGGAATGGTAAAGTTAAATTAGTTATTTTTGCTGTATAGTTAGGACATTTGAGATGAAAACATGATTGGGAGACAGAAGTACAGAAAATTATCTTTTGTTTCATGCAGTTACATGCGTATGTTTCATAATTTTACAGAAACAGCTGTTTTGTGTGTTGAGTGCACAGGCTTTTTAGAATAGACTGAACTGAGAAGTACCTGCTCTGCGAAACACAGCTTAACACTGGCTGAACACTGACGGCCCCCCTGAAGACTAAACACAACAAAATTAGAGAATTAGACAATTAGACTAGGAATGTACATTTTTACATTCTTTTCATATTAAAAAGTTTCACATTTTATTTTTTATTTAGGCTGGAATGTTTAAAAGCAAAGATAATCTCTGAATTTCTGTTCTGTAACATTAGTTTATCCCAGTTAACAGCAATGGCCTGTTTTTATGTCCAATTTACCTATAATAAACCTTTACTGCATCCCGCTGAGGTCAGTCACTGGATGTCACTGTACATTACTGTCGCTATAGAAACGGAGACAGTGAGACAAACGGGAAAGAGCTAACTGCGCGCTAACTACAGCTGCGAACAGTGGCAATCCCATTTATATTCTGAACTACTTGGAAAGAAAGACTGTTTGTTCTTTTGCACCAACTACGTTTCGTGACATCTGAACAGCAGTTTTGTGCTTTCCATGTTTGTTCAGGAATTAGCAAGGATTGTTTTCGGGACTATCTGCCAGTACAGTTTACTTAAGAGGTTAAACAAACTGGTTATTCTCCAAATAATGTTACTTGATCTTGGTCTGTGCTTTGCGGAGACGTGTGGGAGGTTTGCAATGGAACGGAGAATGTTTTGAGAAAAACAAGACCAGGTCAAAACCTAGTATATGGCTGGACCGGCCGACCAATGGTGTAACTTCATCACTCAGTCACAGACATTCGCGTTTGTAGGGCTGGCCCCGTTGTTGCGTATGTGCTTCTGTTTAGTTTTTTTTTTTTTTAGTTTGATGAGTTACTGGTGAGCTATATTGTCAAAGGGTTTGACCGAGGTCACAGACGAAGCTACAAATCCACGTACGAGAGAATACTCTGGAAAGTTGTGCCGAGCTTGCAGCCCTCCACAGGGTGCTCGCTGAGTCTGTCGAGCCGACAGAGGGGGACACCGCGCATTCCGGGACAGGCCGAGTCCGGGCGAGAGAACTGTCTCCACTTTAAAATAGTTCGGCTCCATAAGCCACGCCTGTTAACGTAGAGTTCTGTTGCCGGGGGGGAAGGGAATTTGTCAATGGACCCTTTGGGGAAAAGAACGGTATGCCAGAAGTTTATTTGCAAAAGGAACTTCAGAGGTTGTTTAAGTCGCCGCTGAACGAGATCGCATATTGAAGTTATTCTCTATAAACAACGATTGGTGTTGGGGAAAGTTGATTATTATGCCGATATAACTTATTGTCGAAAGGTCTCAGAGTTTCTGGAGTAGGCTAACTTGGCCGCGGCAGTGGGGCTTCCACCCGCCAGCGAACTCTTCCTCCTTACAGATGTTGTGTCGTGTGTGCGAAGGATTGTAGCGAATACAGAAAACACAGCGGGCATTTTAGTTTAGCATGTCACTCGGAAACACAACGGCGGCCGAGCGGGAGAGAGAGCTGGACGCTACTTCAGCCACAGGCGAAAATGGAGAAGGTAAAGAACCAAAGGAAGTTGCGGAAGGTGTTGTGAACACTAAGGTGGTCTGCCGCGTCTGCAGGCACTTTTACCGGGACCCCAAAATCCTGCCGTGTTTGCACTCTTTCTGCGCCGAATGCATTCGTCTGCTGGAACCGTTTTCGGTTTCTGTCGTTAACGGGAAAGATGACTCCGGGCAGCATTCGCCGCTCCTCCGCGACCAGCAGTCGGTCACGGTGCTGTGCCCGGAGTGCGACTCGGAGGTGGACCTTCCACCGGCGGGAGTGGACGGGTTAACCACGGATCACCTGGCCCTGGACGAGGTGTTTCAGGAAACCGTGCTGAGTGCAAACCACGAGCTGGTCTGCGATCTGTGCAGCGAGGGCAACGCGGAGAAGCGGTGCGCCGTGTGTAGCGCAAACTTGTGCGAATTTTGCTGCCAGGCGCACAGGTCAGTGTCGGTGCCGGTCAGCTGTGCCTGTTTCTAAAACCACACACACACACACACACACACACACACACACGCACTCGCACTCGCACACATACACACGAATGCAATAAACCGTTCCCGGTGCGTCAGTGAAGAGTGTGGTTGTTGAATGTTAAAAGTTCTGCGGTTATCGTCAGCTTATGTCCGTTTAGCGAATTACTTTTTTTAAAGCACTGATTAAATCCTTAGGGTTGGTTTTTTTTTTGAAGAGCGTGCCTAGCGATTAGAAGGTGCCTCACGAAATGCGTAATTCTGCTGTCTTTGAGCTGCAGCGTTCCATAATGAACCCCCAACTCACTGTTTTAGAATAAATACCAAAGCAGCACACAGAGACCCCCAAAGTGAGCGTGTGTGACGGGTGGGGTGTGGAGTATGAGTGGACCAGCGGAATCTGTTGCTATCTCACCCCCCCCCCCTCCCCAATAGGAGACAGAAGAAGACCTCCTCCCACTCTGTCCAGCGTCTGCGGGACCTGAAGGCCCAGGGGCGCCTCTTGCGCCCCGTCCTGTGCCCCACGCACCCGGGGGAGGAGCTCCAGCTCTTCTGCGAGTCATGTGACCTGGCCCTCTGCCGGCAGTGTGCCGCGGCGGCGCACCGTGACCACCAGTGCGGGTACGCGCGCGAGCTGGTGGGTCGCCACGGCGACCGCATCCGGCAGCTGCTGCGCGGGGTGCACCCGCGGCTGCGGCGGCTGGAGGAGGCGGCGCGGGGCGTGGAGCGCAGCCAGGGGGCGCTGCAGGCGCGGGCCGACGCCGTGGCCCAGCAGGTGGAGCACTTCTGCGGGGCCTACCTGCGGGCGGTGCAGGAGCACTGCCAGGCGCTGCTGCAGCAGGTGGAGGCGGTGAGGGCGCACAGGCGGGCACAGCTGCACCTGCAGCGGGCACAGCTGGACCAGGCGCTGGCCGACGCCCGCGCCGGCGTGGAGTTCGCCGAGAGGCTGCTCACCTGCGGCACCGAGCTGGAGATCCTCACCGCCAAGGGCGTGGTCAGCCGCAGGCTGGCCCTCCTGGCGGAGGATGGGCGTGGCCTCAACGCCGCCGCTGTCGCCCCCGACGACGGCAACCTGTGCTTCCTCCCCCAGGAGCGGGCCGGGGAGGTGGGCGGATACCCCATGTTTGGGGTGGTCCTCGCCAAGACGGTGGACCCCAGCAAGTGCCTCATTCATGGAGAAGGTGAGAAAGAGATCAGACTGTCATACTGAGGCCATAGTGTGTGTGTGTGTGTGTGCGCGTGTGTGTTTGTGTCTGCGTGTATGTATGTGTGTGTGTGTGGATGCGCGCGTGTGTGTGTGTGTGTATGTGTGTGTGTGTGGATGCGCGTGCGTGTGTGCGCGTGTGTGTGTGTGTGTTTGTGTGAACCTGGATGTCTGTTGTTTGTCATGAACCCCTGTGCGTTCACGTGGTGTTTGTTTTAGAGCCGAAGGCTGTGTAATGTCCCTGTGAATAAGTTTCCCAGCTTCCCCCTCTAAAACCACAGGAAGCATGTCTGTTTGGAAGGGAGGCATTTGCCAGCATTCAGTGCGTGTGTTATGATTGGAACGCTGGCCCTGACTTGTTTTCTCACACACACACACACACACACACACACACACATTCCAGCACCAGCAGGATGTCTTTGTGTCTTCTGTTTGGGTTAATTAACAGGTGACATTCCTGGTTTCCTCAGAAACTTTTCAAGTGCTCTTTATTGCCGTCGTTAGATAACAGGAATTTTAAACTAGTGCCCCCCTTCCCAGCCACCCCTCCCCCTTGAGAATATTCACTGCACCTCCTTGTTTGCAGTAAAAATGAAAAAATAAATAAAAAAAGTAGCTCCGAACAGTTGTTTTAAAGATGAGCCCCGCCTCCTCCCAGGGCTGGGTTGCTCAGTAAATAATGGTGCGCTGTAGATGATGAGCTGGCATTCTGAGTGCCATTGAGAAGTATCCTCAGAGCAGCATCTCTGTGCTTTATGGTAAATGGTAAATGGACTGCATTTATATAGCGCTTTTATCCAAAGCGCTTTACAATTGATGCCTCTCATTCGCCAGAGCAGTTAGGGGTTAGGGGTTAGGTGTCTTGCTCAAGGACACTTCGACATGCCCAGGGCGGGGTTTGAACCGGCAACCCTCCGACTGCCAGACAATTGGTCTTACCTCCTGAGCTATGTCGCCCCTTTAATAGGGTACTCAGCCCTGTCCAGCGCGTTCACCAGAAATGATACCATTCTGCTTTTCCCTGTGCTGCCTGTAACCAGCGAATCGCTGGTGATCCCAGTGATTCCTCATCCTGTGCTCTCACGCTCCAGCAATCAAATGCTTGGTCTCCAGCTTCTCCAGCAACTAAACTAAGGTCAGGAAAGACTGGCAGACAGAGACTTCTCTGGGCTACAGCTTCTTCACTGAAGCATTAGGCGGTATGGACACTGTTCTGGGGTCAGTGAGAATGGCACACTGCTGTATTAGATAGCGGTACAGACACTGTTCTGGGGTCAGTGAGACTGGCGCACTGCTGTATTAGATGGCGGTACAGACACTGTTCTGGGGTCAGTCAGAACAGTGTGGACATTGAGTCCAGTCAGAATCAGTGCTCTGACTGACATGAGTTGAAACCTCACACACGTGGTATTACATGGAGTAAGAACAGGTTGCATGTCAGGGGTGTGTGCTGTTCCTGCGCATTTTTGGGAGGGGGGGGTGGTTTTGAATGACTTTATTTTCAGTGATACCCCCCCCCCCCCGCTTAGGTGTGTTTTCATTGGCCACAGGTGAGGACGGTGGAGTAGAGATCACAGGAGTTATTCTGTCACAGGAGAGTGTGATACTACAGCGGGTTATAAATACCCTGACCAAGAACTTCTGCTTCAGACCGCCTTCTGTGATCACCTGTGTGACCTTTGACCTTTGACCCCCCAGGGCTCCAGCGGGGGCGGGAGGGACAGAGGGGGGAGTTCACGCTCCTCTGCAGGGACTCGGCCGGGGAACCCATGGGACGGGGGGGCGAGGCCGTGTTGGTGAGCATCGTCCACAAGGACAAGAAAGAGTGGTGAGTATCCCCCTCCAATAAGGGCCGGGGTCAGGGGTCAGACAAAGGAGGAGCCAATTACATTACAGTAGTGTTTACCAACCGGTGTGCCGTCAGGCCGAGGTCAGGTGTGCCGTGTGAAACATCCTTCTGATGTTCTGTGTGTATCTCTCTCAGGTGCTGTGTGTGTAACTCTGAGGTGCTGTGTGTGTAACTCTGAGGTGCTGTGGGTGTAACTCTCTGAGGTCCTGTGTTGCCTGTGTGTTGATTCTTGTTGCCTGTGTGTTGATTCTTGTTGCTTGTGTGTTGATTCTTGTTACCTGTGTGTTGATTCTTGTTACCTGTGTGTTGATTCTTGTTGCCTGTGTGTTGATTATTGTTGCCGGTGTGTTGATTCTTGTTGCCTGTGTGTTGATTCTTGTTGCTTGTGTTGATTCTTGTTGCCTTTGTGTTGATTCTTGTTGCCTGTGTGTTGATTCTTGTTGCCTGTGTGTTGATTCTTGTTGCCTGTGTGTTGATTCTTGTTGTCTGCGTGTTGATTCTTGTTGCCTTTGTGTTGATTCTTGTTGCCTGTGTGTTGATTATTGTTGCCTGTGTGTTGATTCTTGTTGCCTGTGTGTTGATTCTTGTTGCCTTTGTGTTGATTCTTGTTGCCTGTGTGTTGATTCTTGTTGCCTGTGTGTTGATTCTTGTTGCCTGTGTGTTGATTCTTGTTGCCTGTGTGTTGATTCTTGTTGCCTGTGTGTTGATTCTTGTTGCCTGTGTGTTGATTCTTGTTGCCTGTGTGTTGATTCTTGTTGCCTGTGTGTTGATTCTTGTTGCCTGTGTGTTGATTCTTGTTGCCGGTGTGTTGATTCTTGTTGCCTGTGTGCTGATTCACACGTTGCTCTCGCCCGTGTCCCAGCGTGGTGGAGGCGACGGTAGCGGACAACGGTGACGGGTCATACGGCGTGTCCTACGTGCCTGCTGAGCCGGGACCCTACTCTGTGTGGGTCTGCGTCAAAGCCCAACACGTGAAGGTAACAGGCCCGCGCCCGCATCACTTCCTGCTTCCTTATGTCACTTCCTGTTGCTACTTGTCCTACTTCTTGTTTGTCTGTCAACCCCTGAGGGTCGCTAATTAGGGGCCGTTTGGATGATTTGTGGAAGATGATGGGGATGATGAACGTGATTATGCTGAATGGAAGATAATGGTGATGATGAACGTGATTATGCTGAATGGAAGATGATGGTGATGATGAACGTGATTATGCTGAATGGAAGATGATGGGGATGATGAACGTGATTATGCTGAATGGAAGATGATGGGGATGATGAACGTGATTATGCAGAATGGAAGATGATGGGGATGATGAACGTGATTATGCTGAATGGAAGATGATGGTGATGATGAACGTGATTATGCTGAATGGAAGATAATGGGGATGATGAACGTGATTATGCTGAATGGAAGATAATGGGGATGATGAACGTGATTATGCTGAAGTAATAATAACAGTGATAAAGATGGTGGTGAAGATGATGGGGATGAAAGTTATGATTATGATAAAGATAATATAGATGATATTGGCATTGATGAAGATGATGGTGATGATATTAATTTAGGATATGATGATGACGATAGTGATCACATTGATTAAGTTTATGGTGGGAATGGTGATTATGATTATGATGATAAGATATCGGCCGTGATGATGATAATGATGATAATGATGATAATGAAACTGGTGATGATCCTGAGGATGGTAATGAGGAGCTTGGTGGTGGTGATGATGAGGATGGTGATGGTAATGATGATGATGATTAGGATGATGATTAAGAAGATGAGGATGATGATTATGAGGATGATGATGATGATGATGATGATGATGAGGAGGATGACGGTAAGCGTGTGTGTTGACCGCAGGGTTCGCCCTTCGTCCTGGCGGTGCAGAGGAAGTTCCGGCGACATCGCGGCACCTTCCACTGCTGCTCCTTCTGCTCCAGCAGGGGGGCCAAGGACGCGCGCTGTGGCTGCGGGGGCAGCATGCCGGGTAAGAGTGTGAGTGTGTGTGTGAGTGTGTGTGTGTGTGAGTGTGAGTGTGAGTGTGAGTGTGAGTGTGAGTGTGAGTGTGAGTGTGAGTGTGAGTGTGAGTGTGAGTGTGAGTGTGAGTGTGAGTGTGAGTGTGAGTGTGAGTGTGAGTGTGAGTGTGAGTGTGTGTTTGTTTAAATTAGATTCCCATTAGCTACTGTATTGAAGCAGTAGCTACTCTTCCTGGGGTCCCCTGTGTGTGTGAGAGAGAGTGTGTGTGTGCGTGTGTGTGTGTGTTGTGTGTGTGTGTTGTGGTGCTGATGGATGTGTGTGTGTTTGTTAATTAGATCCCATTAGCTACTGTATTGAACAGTAGCCTTTCCTGGGGTCCCCGTGTGGATGTATGCTGTCTCGTGCGTGCGTGCGTGTGTGCTGCGGTGGTGCGGTGGTGTGAGTGTAGTGTGTGTCTGTGTGGTCTGTGTGTGTGTGTGTGTGTGTGTGCGCGTGTGTGTGTGTACGTGTGTCTGTGTGTGTGTGTGCGTGTGTGTGCGTGTGTGTGTGTGTGTGTGTGTCAGGGACAGGTATAGACAGGTTGTGACAGGAATGCTCCTCTAAACTATCTGAACTGCTATTGCAGCTGTTTTTCTGCTTTTTGTGTCCCTCACTGACTGGTACAAAGGTACAGACAGACCAATCACATGCACAGTCTGTGTGGAATTGACCAATCACGTGCGCAGTTTGTGTGGAATTGACCAATGACGTCACATTGTTTGTGCTGTGTGTTGTGTGTGCCCAGGGGGGTACCAGGGCTGTGGACACGGGCACCGGGGGCACCCAGGGAGACCCCACTGGTCCTGCTGCGGCAGCGTGCTGGAGGGGTCCGAGTGCGTCAGGCCGGGGGGGGGCATCCCCTGCTCCCCCCGAAGCGTCCGCAGGACCGTGGAGCTCTGAGCGCCCACGGGGGGAGCCCCCCCAGTCCCTGTGTGGTGGGGGGGGCGTTTGGGACCTGACCATGCCTGCTAGGAGAGGGGGGGCTGTTTAATGCTGTACAAGCAGGGACACACACGCACGCACGCATGCACACACACGCACACACGCGCACGCACACACACACCATACGCACAAACACTATTTCTACTGTCACCATTTCACTTGCGAACACACTCTGTTTACAGGGCACAAGAAAGGATCTTTTGGACATTTAGTGTGCATAAAAATTAATCTATATGTTTAATGGAAAATATGTATTTTGTAGTTAGGGCATATTACATAATATTATTCATATTGTTTTGTGCATTTTTATACTTAAATGTTGTAGTTTTTTAGCTGCATGCACATGGTCTCTGTACCAAAGGATGGACTGCTTGCCTCAGTGCCTCGCTGTGTAATGAAGGAATAAAAAGTTTTTCTTCTCCTTTATGATACTGATATATATTCTCAGCTATCAATAAAATAAATGCATGCAATGGCTTTGACAGTCATCAGTAAGCCTGGCAGTGTACAGTATATTTCTAAGCATGGAAAATTATTTTCAGAAAATGACGCATGCAACAGGAACTACCTGCCCCGTTCTCTTTCAGTAGCTCGACTCGGATATACCCAGCAGCTCCAAATACCGGGTTAATAGCACAACATGCACTCCCGTTTGCATGTTTGAATGAGTGTTTTTGTCTGTTGGTTCTGTTGGTCTGCTCCTTCTTGGACACTAGGGGGCAGCAGTGTCCTGTACCGCACGTCCCTCTTCAGCTCTTTCAGGAACATTAGAGGAAGAACAGAATGGGCTATAAAGACGGGCGGCAAACCTCTCTGGTGCTGAACACTGATAATTCTGCAGCAGTAGCGATTCTCCGTTACACTTTATTTGCGCAGTAAACACATTCATCCAGAGAAACGGGCAGAATTTAATCATGTCACTTGCACAGCACTGATGCACCCGGTTCCTGGGATTCAGTTTAATGATTACATGTGTGGCACTTTTTCTTGTGAGTCAAAGTTGAGCACAAAGTGCTGATTGAACACAGGTCTGCTTCTCTCTCTCTCTCCATCCCATAACTGCATCACCATGGTGATGGCGCTGGGAGAAGCCCCGCCCTTCTGCTCACAAACATCACCTGCCATGCAGGTAATTCCCATAATGAGAACATAACCTTCAGCCTCTCATTCCCTATGTGGATCAGCCTAAACGGGGTTTTGCCTGCCGTTAACCGGGACGTCCGCGGCAGGGCTCGCCCGCTGCGGCGGGGAGAGGGTGCCGGTAACGGGGAGAGGGTGCCGGTAACGGACGGCCCTCTGTGGCCCCGTCTCTGTTCGCGGCTCCAGGGCGGGGTGACCCCCCGTTCATGCACTGAATGCTGGTATTCACAAACGCCAGGAGACGGGCATTCCTTTATTGGGAAGTGCTGGAGCATGGCATGCATGTTTATAGTACCATCGTCTCCTCTCTTCCTGAGACTCGTACTTCGGTTCTGTAGCTGTGACACAGTTATCTGGCTGTGCCACAGGCTTTATCTGGTCTGTGTGGCAGGAGGAATTTTCCTCAAAAGCAGTTTCTTACCCGTCACTAAGGCAACCAACTGCAGGAAGAAAAGTATAAATTATTTCTCTGAAGACATTGCGATTTGTGAGCTATTGTAAAGTCTGGCGGGCGCAATGGCCGACATCAAGACAAATGTGACAGAAGAGAAACGAGAAACTGGAGAATCAGAATATTCAAACGTCGAATCTTTCACATTTGTGGCGATCTTCACACTCTGAAATACAGTAGACCTGTGGATGACCATGTTCTCTCCCTGTTATGTGGAACATATCAAGGCCTGTTTTCATGTATCCCTGTTTCGTATGTTTCATCTGCTATGAGGCTGTGATTGTAATGTCTTCTGATGACAGTCGCCCACCACAGGAAGCATTTCTGGGGTGTAAGCACTGCAGGCATTTGACACCCCCCCAGCCGTGTGTGTGTGATTGACAGACAGGGAGTAGATTGTACTTTGCCAATGGCAGCTTTGTTATGCTGACCTTCAACCCCCCCCCCCCCCCGCCCCCACATGCATGCAGCCTATCGCTCCTATCAGCACATTAGCCTCTCACCCAGTGCAGCTCTGGCCTGTACACTGCAAAGTGCCACTAGCACAAAGCCCTGCTGCATTGACCCTGAGCAGCGTGGGCAACTCCCGATCAATCCACGGTCCAGTTCAGGCTATGTGTATATAAAAAGACAAAAAAAAAAACCATGAAGCAAATCATAAGATTTCACTGATACTCAATTCTGAAGCAAGCTTCACCCATTACTACCAAGGGTATGCAGGTGAAGCTCAAAGCTTCAGCCATAGCTTAGCTCAACACTGGCTGCTGCCCACGTGAGGTCATACTTTTTGCAGCTTATTGGGACACAGAACACAGGAGAGGCACCATTGAGAGCATCCATATAGTGTACATCTGTAGCTAATTATGAAGCGTAAGGCTACAGACTCTTTACTTGTTTCAGTGTATTTTCAAATATATATTTTTTGGGTTTTGAATTAAAACATAAGTGTTTATAATTTGAATTTGAAAGAAAACATATTTTTAACTGAGTATTTATTTTTTGTTAAATTGCCATCAATTGATTTGTCACTAAAACATCAGGTAAAATGAATGAATTGCTTTTACAGAATAAAATTAATTAAATGACATAACTGAAGTATAAAACCGATGTAGTTCGTACTTCCTTACAAAAAAGCATTTGAGTTCAATTTTTTTGCAACATTTAAAAAATATGTAATGTATTTAGTTAACCAGACAAGGGGCTGGTGTAATGTACGCTAAATATTAGTCACAGTCAAAACTACTTGCATTCCGTGATATTGCACACTACATCTCAACGTTGTGAATTGTTAGACGCTCCCTTGGTCCCTCTCGCCCGCTAGCTGATGGGACGTTGGAGGACCGAGAAGAGGAGGAGCGGTGCAGTAACGCTAGCTTCGTTTGTGAGGGAGGGCTATCGATGCTAATGCAATAAAACGGGGAGAAAGATCGCTTTGTAATGCACACCGCTGGCGAAATGTGGGGATTTTTGAAAAGGCGCTGGCTGGACGCGATGAATTAGGATGGCTGTTCAATAATGTTGTTTTGTCTGTCAATGGGAGCAAGCGGATGCAGCGCCGGTCCGTCACACCACCACACGAAGCGGCGAGCCAGCCTAGCGGCTTCTATTTAGACGGCGCTAGGGATTGTGTAGCTGACTCCGTTGTGTACAAAACAGAAGCCCTCTCGCGTCGTTTACGACCAAAAAAAGATCTGGGTACACATCTGTGCGAATGTATTTTTCCTCTATTTGAAACTGGTTGTGCCGCTGATGCACGGGGGCTATCCTGCACAGAAGCCGCCGACATCATCGGAGGCCTGGGGGTAATTATTGGGACATTCGCCGCAAGACTGGATTGATTCCAGAACAATGTCAAGGAAACTGAATATTGTACCAAAACCAACTTCCAAACATTCGCTTGTCATTCCTTCCCTGCACGGTAACCTCAGAGATGTGAAAATGCCTTGGATTTAACCTCTTCGTGCACTGGTTTTCTCCGTTTTAAGGATACGTTTGTTCCTGGGGAATCTGTTTAATTTAAATTGCAGGAAACGAACCAACTTGGTCGTTAGCAAACCGTCATAGTTCATACAATACAAATTCATCTAATCCGTCTCCGGATTTCATCCACACTAGTTAAACCAGGTCGCTAACTTGGTTAGGCATATTAGCTAGCTAACCTGCTAGCTAACGGACAACAACATCACGACCGATGCATATGGATCGGAATGCCAATACAATTTTCACGGTACGTTAATATTTAACTTTGCTTGACAGCAATATGCTATTCCCATTAGCCTTTGTGGCTCAAAGGAGACAGGGTAATTCGGTGCAGTAGCTGCGTGCATGACAAGCCATCGTTTGTTATAGATGGCTTTTGATGCATTGCTGGCATAATGCAGCCTTGTTAACCGGCCGAAAGATATTTCCAATTACACCCGGGGGAGTGATACGCGTTAAGTTCGCTAATAACTGCAATAGTTTAGAGGTGGCCGTGTGAAGGTTTTAACCTGCCTTGGGCCAGAAGCGTTCAGATTAGGTGTTCAGTTAGGCTTGCGTGCTTGGGCTGTTGAGGTTCTGGGAATCAGAGAACCAGCAGTAGCACAGTCCTGTGCGGTGGAATTCATGCACAGGTGTATGAGAGGCGCGGCCATGTAAACGGACCTGACGAGCAAGTTTTCGCCCTGCCAAGGGTTCGTGTTTTTTGAATATACAAATCACTGGCAAATAAACACTTATCGGAAATATTTTCCATAGTAAGCTTGTTAACTAATCGTAGGTTGTATGATAAAGGGAAACAGTGTTATGACGATTTACACGACTGTGTGATTTTAATTTTTATCATTTCTATTTACATTTTTCCCCCAGAATATGACAGTGTCGTTGAGTTAATGGAGGATTATCGCCGCGTCCTCTTCAAGTAAACGACACAGCTGTATGCCTGAACGAAACACCGACCGATATGAGATAATACCGCGGCAGATGAACGGAAGTAGACTGTGACATTTATTCAGCCGACTGACTGGATCATAGACCATGACCACCCCGGCTCTGCTGCCGCTGTCGGGCCGCCGGATACCCGCTCTCGCAGCCGGCGCCTCGTCCTTCTCGCACCACAGAGCCACGCTCAGGCTTTCCGAGAAGTTCATCCTCCTCCTCATCCTCAGTGCCTTCATCACGCTGTGCTTTGGCGCTTTCTTCTTCCTCCCGGACAACTCCAAGCACAAGCGCTTCGACCTGGGTTTGGAGGACGTGCTGATCCCGCACATCGAAGCCAACAAGGAGGGGAAACTTCCGGGCGGGCAGATCATCCACGGGCAAGGCGGCCACGACGAGCACCGTCACAGGTACGGCCCGGTGACTGTGCTGCTCGTCTTGTATGCGGCGATCATGCCGCCCAGATTTCTGTAGTTTATGGATCAGTGTTGCGTGACCTCTTGGGGACATGCAAATAATTATTTTCTGATTGGGGGTTTATGCCAGGGTTGTCTGTAAAACGTATTGTGACAACTGCTGTAATAAATAAAATTTGATTGATTGATTGATTGGCCAGTGAGGTTTCATGAACCTCTTAATGGTTGAAACTTACACAACAAACAGTAAGTGAGTCACAGATAACATAGTTGCTCCTTTAGCAAGATTCAGCAGGGATTCACCAATGTTTACCTCATGTGGCTTTGGTTCATTAGAGTGATGTTATTTAAAGATCACAGAAATGTTCACAGCCTGGTGCCCCAGAAACGGCTGGGTTTCTGTTCCTGCTTAAAGTGCTGTTATTTCATTGGTCTACAGCCCTCACTCAGGGGCTGCCACTGGGTCTGAATCTTTGATCTCTGTGTAAGTCAGGCTGGTTGAGCTGATGTGATAGGCACAGTGGCTTGGATAGAGCAGTGTAGGAGCTCAGCGCATTACTGCGCCATGCGGGTGTTTTATAGAGCAGTGCATTACTGTGCCATGCGGGTGTTTTATAGAGCAGCGCATTACTGCACATGCGTTTATAAGCAGCATACTGTGCATGCGGTGTTTTATAGAGCAGCTCAGCGCATTACTGTAAACGTGTTTTATAGAGCAGCCATGCTACGCGCTGCATGTTTTATAGAGCAGCTCAGCGCATTACTGCGCCATGCGGGTGTTTTATAGAGCAGTGCATTACTGTGCCATGCGGGTGTTTTATAGAGCAGTGTATTACTGTGCCATGCGAGTGTTTTATAGAGCAGCGCATTACTGCACCATGCGGGTGTTTTATAGAGCAGCGCATTACTGTGCCATGCGGGTGTTTTATCGAGCAGTACATTACTGTGCCATGCGGGTGTTTTATAGAGCAGCGCATTACTGCGCCATGAAGGTGTTTTATAGAGCAGCTCAGCGCATTACTGCACCATGCGGGTGTTTTATAGAGCAGCACATTACTGCGCCATGCGGGTGTTTTATAAAGCAGCACAGCGCATTACTGCGCCATGCGGGTGTTTTATAGAGCAGCTCAGCGCATTACTGCACTATGCGGGTGTTTTATAGAGCAGCTCAGCTCATTACTGCGCCATGCGGGTGTTTTATAGAGCAGCTCAGCTCATTACTGCGCCATGCGGGTGTTTTATAGAGCAGCGCATTACTGCACCATGCGGCTGTTTTATAGAGCAGTGCATTACTGCACCATGCGGGTGTTTTATAGAGCAGCGCATTACTGCACCATGCAGGTGTTTTATAGAGCAGCGCATTACTGTGCCATGCGGGTGTTTTATAGAGCAGCTCAGCTCATTACTGCGCCATGCGGGTGTTTTATAGAGCAGCTCAGCGCATTACTGTGCCATGCGGGTGTTTTATAGAGCAGCTCAGCGCATTACTGAGCCATGCGGGTGTTTTATAGAGCAGCTCAGCACATTACTGAGCCATGCGGGTGTTTTATAGAGCAGTGCATTACTGCGCCATGCTGGTGTTTTATAGAGCAGCACATTACTGTGTCATGCGGGTGTTTTATAGAGCAGCGCATTACTGCGCCATGCGGGTGTTTTATAGAGCAGCTCAGCGCATTACTGCACCATGCGGGTGTTTTATAGAGCAGCTCAGCGCATTACTGCACCATGTGGGTGTTTTATAGAGCAGCTCAGCGCATTACTGCGCCATGTGGGTGTTTTATAGAGCAGCTCAGCGCATTACTGCACCATGCGGGTGTTTTATAGAGCAGCTCAGCGCATTACTGCACCATGCGGGTGTTTATAGAGCAGCTCAGCGCATACTGCCCCATGTGGGTGTTTATAGAGAGCTCAGCGCATTCTGCGCCATGCGGGTGTTATAGAGCAGCTCAGCGCATTACTGCGCCATGCGGGTGTTTATAGAGCATGCATTACTGCGCCATGCGGTGTTTTATAGAGCAGCTCAGCGCATTACTGCGCCATGCGGGTGTTTTATAGAGCAGCGCATTACTGCGCCATGCGGGTGTTTTATAGAGCAGCGCATTACTGCGCCATGCGGGTGTTTTATAGAGCAGCTCAGCGCATTACTGCGCCATGCGGGTGTTTTATAGAGCAGCGCATTACTGCGCCATGCGGGTGTTTTATAGAGCAGCTCAGCGCATTACTGCGCCATGCGGGTGTTTTATAGAGCAGCTCAGCGCATTACTGCACCATGCGGGTGTTTTATAGAGCAGCTCAGCGCATTACTGCGCCATGCGGGTGTTTTATAGAGCAGCGCATTACTGCGCCATGCGGGTGTTTTATAGAGCAGCTCAGCGCATTACTGCGCCATGCGGGTGTTTATAATGCAGCTGTGGGGCTACTGTTGCCCCCTCCTTGAACCCGGAGCCACCTCTCTTCCGCACCCCAGGGCCACGGTGCAGCTCACCGCCAAGCTCCTCACCCTCCTCCTCGTCCCCCTCCTTCTCTGTGCCTTCATTGCGCTGTGCAGCTCACTGCTTCCTCCTGGATAACTCCTAGAGACAGTGCTTTTGCGTGGGCCTCTTACACATTATTTATTAATTCATGCATTCTTTCTTTCTTTCATTAATTTATTCATTCATTCATTCATTCATTCTTTCTTTCTTTTTCTATATTGGAGGGCTCTGCTTCTGGTTATTGATAGTGTGGAATTGTTTAGACAGGTCAATCAAAGACGATGCATCAGAAGAGCGTTTGCGTTTCCTGAGCGTATGACAGAGAGGAAGTGAGGCGTACCGTGGAGCAGGATGTTCACACGCTTCGCTCTTTTTCTCCTGGCTGCTGGGAGGCCTGCCTCTTACCCACAATGCCCCGAGGCGGTGATGCGAGCTAGCGCTGCTGTGGGGCTGTCAGACTGGCCGCTTGGATCCTGCAAGTCTGAGGGGGCTGCACTCCGATGCTGTATTCAGGGGAAACTGATCTGCAGTTAGTCCTGTTATGTAAAACGGAAGTGTTGGCACAGAATTCAGTATAAATGCCACTGCTATGGTAACAAAGGCATCACTGCTATAGAAACTATATAGCATCGCAGTGCTATTTAAGGGTAAGTCAAGTAACATGGACCTTATTTCCGTTCAAATAACGCTGGTCCTGCTTCATGCAAAATGACTGCTGCTCAGCCATGCTCATTAAGACTGTCTTAACTTCACGAGAGACCAGATAGTTTACTCAGCATTGTGAGCTTATTGACATGCTCCATTAACTGGGCAAACAATGATGCATTGCAATATAAAATAAACATTCATTTTGCTAGCTTGACTAATGTTAGCCAGCAAAACTTATAGCTAGTTGGTGCAATCACTGGCACACAGTCACACATGCGAGCACTTGTGTGTCTATAGATGCTCATACACACACATACTCTGACACACACACACACACACACACTCGTACATGTACACACACACACTCGCACACACACACACACACTTGCACGCACACACAGACACACACTCGTACATGTACACACACACACACACACACACACACACAGCTGGTGTGTTCTCTAACAGCAGGTTCAGTGCCGGTTTAAATGCGCGTCTCCCTCTCCACTGAAGTGTTGGGGTGGGGAGTGTGGCGGTGTGGTTAGCATCGCGCCGCTCGCTGTTCTGTTATGTGCTGTGGTGCTCGACGGTTAGCGAGCACTTAAACTGCAGTTAACGCTCAGCGCTTCAGTGGAGCGTGGGGGGGGGGGTGGGCGGGTTTCACACCCTCACTCAGCTGTGCTGTTACTGCATAACAGACGTATGTCCATGAAGCCTGCTGGGCTCTAATAGAGGAGGGGGGAGGGGGGGCGTGTCTGTAACGAGCCTCGTTGGGCAGAATTAGACACCGTGTTTATGCTTATGCTGATATGTTTATGCCTACGTGTTTATGATTGGTTGAATAAGCCAGGTTTCAGTCGCTGGGATGAATGTGACCTTGAGCTGTTGTGTCTGTGCCCTTCCTGGTTCCCGCTGTAGGTGGCGCTCTTACGGTAGGCAGCGACACGTTGGGTACAGAGCGCGTGCAGCACCACAGCTGCCGGTTAGTGTGTGGAGAGACCTAGACTGTGCCACAGAGGTTGCAGGTTCAAAGCCGGGGTAATGCTCTGCTGTTGCACTGCCTGCCAGGGGTACAGCGCTGTACTGCTGCAGTAAACATTCAGAGGATATAATGTTAAAATGGCCTGTGCTCAGATGTAAGCTGGTAACAGAGTTGTATCAGGTGGTACCGCAGGCTGGAGCTGAGTTACTATCTGTGGTCTCCTTGCGTGTCAAGCCTGCAGATCTCCTCTGTTAGCCTGGCGAAAGCTCTGGAAATCAGGGCAATTAATTGGCCCCATTTTGGGGGAGTAACGACTGCAGTGGGTATGGTGGCCCTTAATGGGACCAATGGAGAGATGATATACTGGGTGCGTCACTGAAGAGCAGGGAAGGAGAGAGTACTTCCTGTTTCCATCTCTCTGCCCACTTCCTGCTTCCTGCTGTGCGTTGACTTCCTGTGCCGGTTCCCTGCAGGGAGGAAGAGGAGAGCTTGCGGAGTAAGATCCGCGCGGACCATGAGCGTGCGCTGCAGGAGGCCAAGGAGAAGCTGCGGAAGACGCGCGAGGAGCTGCGGGCTCAAATCCAGACGGAGAAGAGCAAGCTGGCCCAGGACCTGAAGCAGAAGGAGAGCGAGCGGGCCCTCCCGCCCGTGCCCATGCCCAAAGTGGTGGGGGTCAATGATGGGGTCCCCGGGGACCCCGCCGTCCGGGAGAAGAGGGACAAGATCCGTGAGGTACGGGGTACAGGGGCGGGAAAAGAGGGACAAGATCTGAGAGGTGGGGGGGTGGGGTGTAAATTTACATGACTCCACGTCTGATGACCGCTCACCTGAGCATCAGGTGCACGGCCAGTACATCTAACGGCTCTAAGCAGTAATCACACCTGGCAGCAAAGCAGACGCACTCAGTGCTGAGTATTTCCATGGGCGGGGCTTGTTGCTGTGGTGTTCTCCATGGGCGGGGCTTGTTGCTGTGGTGTTCTCCATGGGCGGGGCTTGTTGCTGTGGTGTTCTCCATGGGCGGGGCATGTTGCTGTGGTGTTCTCCATGGGCGGGGCTTGTTGCTGTGGTGTTCTCCATGGGCGGGGCTTGTTGCCGTGGTGTTCTCCATCGGTGGAACTTGTTGCTATGTTGTCCTCCATGGGTGGGACTTGTTGCTATGTTGTCCTCCATGGGTGGGGCTTGTTGCTATGTTGTCCTCCATGGGTGGGGCTTGTTGTGGGCCTATCAGGGATCTGTAAGGGGTAAGCGCCTGCTGGGCACTCGGGTTCTGAAGTGTCAGGTGTCAAGCCCTGCCGGACACAATGGCTGAGGTGCAGGCTGTTTGTGTGAACATGCTGGCCTGTGTGGCTGACTCTGGGTAAATGTGTGTGTGTGTGATGTGTGCAGGGAGGGGTCTGTGTGGCTCAGTATGGATGAACGGATAATGGATAATGTGTTTAGGGTGTAGCTGAACGCTGGGTGAAGCCTGCGGTGTTGAGCATGTAAATATTGTATTAGCCGTCAGTGCTGAGCGCCAAGCGTGGTGTGAAATGGGCTGTTTAACTGGCTTTGACTGGACGTCCGTGTGCACACAGCCATTTACATTTCCTCTTCCTGCCCCGTCAACCTGGGGCTTCTAATGGGCCCTGTGCCTGGAGTCACCCCGGTGGGGGCGGGGTTGGTGAACAGAAACCGCTCGCAGCCAATGAGTGAATATGTAACTATTTTGGGTTCCGGAACCCTGAACCATTTCAGAATCTTTTTTATTGTAATTTTTTTTTTTGTCTGTGATGAAAGAAGTAATTGTATCGTCATCTCAAGCTACCGGCTGTTCTTTGTCTCTCCGCTATTGCAGGGTTATAACTTGCATAAGACAACGTTTTCAAGTACAGGACACATTTTGTTGGCAGCTCTAGTGCTCAGAGAATTCAGGAGCGGTGATTTATTTAACAGGATATCGCCCTCACGATTCGGAGGAGTCGCGACGTGTGAAATGAATCGCCATGGAGACTGAACACCCACTGCGTGTGCCAGTCGTCTCCCCTGTTCTGACACGGTCTGCGTGTGCCAGTCGTCTCCCCTGTTCTGACACGGTCTGCGTGTGCCAGTCGTCTCCCCTGTTCTGACACGGTCTGCGTGTGCCAGTCGTCTCCCCTGTTCTGACACGGTCTGCGTGTGCCAGTCGTCTCCCCTGTTCTGACACGGTCTGCGTGCGCCAGTCGTCTCCCCTGTTCTGACACGGTCTGCGTGTGCCAGTCGTCTCCCGTGTTCTGACACGGTCTGCGTGCGCCAGTCGTCTCCCCTGTTCTGACACGGTCTGCGTGCGCCAGTCGTCTCCCCTGTTCTGACACGGTCTGCGTGTGCCAGTCGTCTCCCCTGTTCTGACACGGTCTGCGTGCGCCAGTCGTCTCCCCTGTTCTGACACGGTCTGCGGGTTCCCTTCACACGCTTTCGGGATCGCATGCGTGTGCGGATTACACGCATGTGGATCACAGCTTGTGTGTGTGTGTGTGTTGATTTGTGTTCACAGCGTGTGTGTGTTGATTTGTGTTCACAGCATGTGTGTGTGAGTGCTGATTTGAGTTCACAGCGTGTGTGTGTGTGTGTGTTGATTTGTGTTCACAGCATGTGTGTGTGAGTGTGTGTGTTGATTTGTGTTCACAGCATGTGTGTGTGAGTGTGTGTGTTGATTTGTGTTCACAGCGTGTGTGTGTGTGTTTCAGATGATGAAGCACGCGTGGGACAGCTACAGACAGTATGGCTGGGGACACAACGAGCTCAAACCTCTCGCCAAGAAAGGGCATTCCACCAACATCTTTGGTCAGTAATGCTCTCTCACACACACACACTCACACTCACGTTCATGCTCACATTCATACACACACACTCACACTCGCCTGTAAGTGCATGCAGTGAGTATTGGACACTGGGCCTATCTTGCTGTATGAGAGAGAGAATAATTCAGCTCTGTGAACGTCTTCTGGTTTACCAAGGTCTTGAGTGTCTTATTTATCCTGTAGCAGACGGGTCTGTCCTGGGAGTATTTATCCTGTAACAGACGGGTCTGTCCTGGGAGTATTTATCCTGTAACAGACGGGTCTGTCCTGGGAGTATTTATCCTGTAACAGACGGGTCTGTCCTGGGAGTATTTATCCTGTAACAGACGGGTCTGTCCTGGGAGTATTTATCCTGTAACAGACGGGTCTGTCCTGGGAGTATTTATCCTGTAACAGACGGGTCTGTCCTGGGAGTATTTATCCTGTAACAGACGGGTCTGTCCTGGGTTCAGTGCTGCTGGGATTCAGGCTTACAGCCAGTGCTCTCTCTGTGGGCGTGGCTTGTGGGCCTGGCTTGTGGTAAAATCATGGTGGGCGGTTTGTGAATGTGGCCAGAGCCTGTGTTTCAGTCCCTGTGGAAGGGTAGCTCTTATAAGGGGAGTAGAGCTGCCTTCATTAACCCGCCCTGTGCATTGTGTGGTGCTGTTAGCGGTGGGGCTAGCAGTGGGTGTGCTCTGATCTTCTCTAGATGTTCCTTCATTATTAATTCAGTGTACTGTATCAGTTTGTCTTTTTCTCTCTCTCTCTCTCTCATCCCACCCCACTTGCTCTCTCACTCTCTCCTGTCCTCTCCAACCTGCTCTTTCTTTGTCACAGTGCCAGTCTCCCTCTCTGTCTCTTCCACGTTCCTCTCCATCTCACTCTTTTCTTTCTCCTTCTCTCCTTCTCTCTCTCTCTGGGAGTGCTGGCTGTGGGTTATTGATCACAGCAGATGAGAGGCTGTTCTGCAGTGCGTGGCCCCTCGACGCTGAGCTGATATTCACCACCGTGAACAGAGAGAGTTGACTTCTCACAGTTTTTGTATATTATTTCACTTTTAGTGTTTGTTTTTGAATGGCTGATATTTTATATATTTAGAGAAGTTTGACAAAGTTTATAATATGTAAAGCATCTGGAAACGTGTTGGGGGAAGAGTGTGGTATT